>NC_051082.1:35233270-35249240 GCF_004664715.2 Peromyscus leucopus
CATAATACTGTCTCATTTAATTCCCATGTAAACTTGGGTTACAGATTTAACAAGTGTTGCTATGGTGGACCATGGTTTAATAGCCACTTCCTATCTAGGAAAAACATCCCAATTTCCCTGTAAGAGGCATTCTGATAGGACTGATTCCATATCCTAGCTTTAAAGACACATTTGCATCCCAGGTTTGCTTATGAGACCGTTTCTTCCTCATCTCATGATTGGCCAGGGATGAGAGCTGAGCCACAGTGGGCCAATGGTGGTGAGCCCTAGATGTATTGTACTTGGAGAATGCTGACACTGATGAACTTGAAGGGCATAAGTCACAGCTCACAGCGCGCAGGACTGGTGGTCTAAGTCTGTCACCCCAGCTGCTTAGGAGACTGAAGCAGGAATGGTAAGTTCAAGGCTTATCATGGTTACAAGGTGAGTTCAAGGCCAGCTTGGGCAGCTCTGTCAGACCTTGTCTCAAAAAATGGGGTTGGGAGGCCAAGGGTGTGGCGGTAGCTCAATAGTAGGGTGCTAGCCTACCATGTGGTGCAAGGCTCTAGGCTCAATCCCAACGTTCAAAAGGAATGGAGATCTATTTTCCCAGAAGCAGAAAAGCCTGACTGAAAACTCAGCCAACATCGAGAAAGCAAAGAAACGTGGTGGAGAGTGTCAGAGTCCAGATGAAGCCTGGCAAGCCAGACATGTGGGACACCAGTCCTGACGGGGAACTTCCCAGTCACAGGCTCCAGCAAAACCTACTTTGTTTTTGTTCAATTTACGTTTCTACCATTCACTGAGAAGTGAGCTGGAACAGAATTTCATTTCACTTTGTGAGTAAGTGTGAAAGGTTAAAGGATATAAAGATTTATTGGTATTAGAGGCTCCAGCCTGGGCAAGCTAACTGTCCATTGCCCTCACTACTATACCAAGTGATTAAGAAAGTGACGTCAGGCCGGGCGGTGGTAGCGCACACCTTTAATCCAGCACTCGGGAGGCAGAGGCAGGCGGATCTTTGTGAGTTCGAGGCCAGCCTGGGCTACCAAGTGAGTTCCAGGAAAGGCGCAAAGCTACACAGAGAAACCCTGTCTCGAAAAACCAAAAAAAAAAAAAAAAAAAGAAAGTGACGTCAGGCTCCTCTGAGAGCCTGGGCCTTGATAAGCAGGGCACACTTTCTGTTAAGAGGCATGCCACAGGTGAAAAGAGTCCCCATGAGGTTCACGGCTAGTTCCCACCCACCTTGACCTCAGGTGAACCACACACACTTACCAAAGTGGTCGCCTCTCTCCTCTCATTAAGTGGTAACTACATCTCAAAGGCAGGCTGGGCACAGGAGGGATGTTATTGTACACACTCCAGAATATCTTCAAAAGAAAAACACTTCATTTACTATACCCAGTATGGATTAACAATGCCAGTACATTATATAAATAAATATTGATTCTCATTAAGTCCTAGCCATTTGAAGTGGATTTTTTTTCTCATTAGCTCTTCAAAGTTTTTAATGCAGAACAGTAAAACATTGTTCCTTCTAGATGTTAGGCTAGGTTCTATTTTTTAGAAAGCCATTGTTATGAAGGAAGTATTCCTAAGCAGGATGTACCATAAAACCAGAAAGGTAATAATGTGTGGTGCCAGGACTGGAGTTAGCAGTTTCAGGTTCATTTTGTGTGCTCTAACTGATCTGCTTGCATGTATGCACGTGGACCATGTGTGCCTGGCGCCTGCAGCAGTCAGAAGCAGGTGTCAGATCCCCTGGAACTGAAGTTATGAATGGATGTGAGCCACCACACGGGTGCAGGGAACCAAACTTGGGTCCTCTGCAGGAGCAACAAGTGCTCTTAATGACTGAGCCATCTCTCCAGCCCCAAGGACTGATGTTAATAAAAGTCATTTTTTTCATAAGGAATTTTTGTTAAAAATGTAGATTTCACAAAAGCATATGAGATGGATATGTTAACTCACTAACCTTAATAGATATGGAGACCAGATCTTTAGTTTTTTGAACATTTGATTAGAAAGATTACAGGAAGAGCATGCTTTGTAGTCTACATTTCAATATTGTCTTATCCTAAGACCCTCATCAGGGAGTTGGAGAGATGGCTCAGTGGTTAAGAACACTTGCTCTTCTTACAGGACCTGGTTCTGTTTCTGGCACTCACATCAGGTGACTTACAGCCACCTGTGACTCCAGTTCCAGAGGTTTTGACGCCCTCTTCTGGCCTCCACACATGGTGTATATCCAGACAGGCAGGAGTGCACATATACACACATACAAAATAAATAAAAGATCCCATCAACTCTCCTTTCATCATCCATGGAGACTCGTCATAAATAAGTTAACCCTGTAAGACTCGGCTTATGGAAACTGTGGGTCATGACCTCATGTGGGTTGCAAAGGACCTGGGAGCAGGACAAGGTTTCTAATAGGCAACTACAGGATTAATTCAGAATTAAGTGAGTAATCAGTCTGGGGTGTTTCTGGAGCATCTGCCCGCACTGCTCACATCACAGTCTCGTTTCTGAACACAGAACCTGTGCACTGGGCTGTCACAAAACGCGACACTAACGAGCATGCCTCGGTCCCCGCCACTCAGATTTGGGAAGACTGCATGCTATCACCGCTGTATTTTTACTGGACATAGGAAATGTTCTGTTCGGATAGAAGCCAAACGTTTAATTATGGAATACAAAGACTTTTAACCCTTTCCTACCACTTTCCTCAGCATGTAAGTATCAAGTTCGTATATATTTGGATTGGACTGGATTAGAATGTTTGCCTTGAGGGCTAGAGAGAAGAGAGCTCAGTAGTTAAGAGCACTTGCTGCTCTCACAGAGGGCCCGGGTTCGATGCCCAGCACCTACATGGCAGCTCACGACCATCCCTAACTTCAGTTCCGGAGGATCAATGTCCTCCTCAGACCTCCATGGGTACCAGGCACACATATGATACACATGAAGACAAAAAAACATGCATACACAGAAAAAGATTTTTAGAATGTTTGACTTTTAAAACTTGCTGTTTGAGTAGCTAGCTTGCATTTCACTGAAAAAAAAAAAAACATCAAATGAATTTTGGCTTGGGCTTAAGACAGATTTCCAATGATTTTTGAAATGGCTGTAAAAACACTTTTGCCATTTTGTAGTACATGTTTATGTAAAGTGGCATTCTCAGCATTATTATAAAATCAAATGTCTATTAACTCTGAAACATTGAATATAGTCTGTTCTACAATATCAAATATTCAGCTAAGATGCATTCCTTTAGATAAAAATTAAGCACTTCCATCTCATTAGTATGTACATTTGCTTTTATCTTTATTAAACGACACACACACACACACACACATATGCACCAAATAACTGTTTTAAGATAAATATTCTTGAGGTCCATTACCAGTGATTTTTTTTTTAATGTACACACTTAGTTTACATTCCAGTACCCAGGTCCACATAAAACTGTCAGATGCGAAGGCTCAAGAGTGGAGACAGATCCAGAAGCCCTGTTCTAAAACACACACATTCTCAAACAGAAAGGATCTTGCTAACAGATACTTTATTGGCGTGGTACTCAGCAGAACCTTTAGAATGATTATCAAATCCCATTTCCCTACAGCAGACTCTCCCAGGAAGAAGTCTGTGGTGCTTTGCCTGGGCTGAGGGTGGAAAGGAAGACAAAAGGAAGCACATTAGATCTTGTCCTCTCTTGCTCTTCCTAGAGGGACCAGAGAACAGCTCAACAGCCAGGTCAGAAGGTACCAAGATGCGATATACATGGACTTCGATTCTGTGTCTTTTCCAAGGCAGTCCTCTGCCTTCATACACACTCATGCCCAAACATACACAGCTGGCTGAACTGCAGAGATGGTAATGGTGGGCTGAAAGAAAATCAAAGGCCATATATAGAGTATGCATCGGCAGATGTATCAGTGGGGAATCCAAAGGTCTTCTACTTCAATGGCGCTAATTTAGGCAATCACAAAATTAGCATGGTGTGACAGTAGATCCTCTAACAGACTCATGTCCCTGTGGAGGGCTCATGCCCTCTCTGTTAGTGCGAGCAGTAAGGTCTCCCCAACACCTCGGCTCCCGCCTATGCTGCTGCCATGAGCAGGCAGAGCTGGAATGTGAGCCCCAAGCCCCTAATTCTTAAAAACTACTAACCTATTTTCTTTGATGATACTACTACACGTTTTGTGCATATCTTTCCAGTCTTAGAAATCACAGACAAGTCATGTGTAGAGTCAGAGAAGGAAGGACACCTGTTGACAATGTCTTTCAACCAGTCAGATGCCCTTACCTCCCCTTAATTTGGTGATGTGCATAACTCTAGCCCTAGACTGTTGCTATGGCATGGCAATGGTCTCTGCAGAATCCATGGGCAAAATGATACAAACCAAAGAGCCCCATCTAAGAGAAAGCCAAGAGGATGCTGCTGACAGCCAACTTCAGCTCTCAAGGTCAACCCTAGCAAAGCTCCCCCTGACATCCCTGCCAGTCTTCTATGGTCCTGACCTTTTGCGTAGCATTTGAAGTACTTAGAGAATGACACACAGCACACATTTCTTTTATCTTAAAACTGAGAAAAGGCCAACGGACCCTGTTCAGGGTTACAGCCTTGGAAGAATAAAAACAAGAATAGCCCTGAGCTTGTTTACTTTGGCGAATCTGGCAGGAAGAAGACAGACCAGCAAGATGCAATGGTAGGCTGAACTTAAAAGTTGTTTATCACTGCGTGTGTTTGTGCCTGAACACACAATGGAGCGAAAGATCCAGGTATGCCAGTGGGCCGGGACCCGCTCAGGAAGCACATGGCACTGAGCAGCTGTTTCCCTGTTATTGCAAACCTCTCTCCTCTGTCATCTACTCGTCAGGATGTCTGATGGAGAAGGATGGAGGGAGGAAGTAGCCCTGCACTCCTGGAACCCTGCTCCTCCCCACAGAAAGCAAAGGACTGACACTGTGCAAGTCTGATGATTCACTATGACTGTTCCGGTAACACCTAAATGTTCCTACAGGTTCAACTTCGCAAGTAGATTCCCAGAGGCACCAGGCTTATGATTAATCCTCTTTGGCCTTCCACAGAGCACTGAAGTACAGCTAAGCACAATGCTTCTTAATGATAGTCAAGTGTTCCCCGACCTCACAAAGCCTCAGCGATTATCTAAGGGCTAGTACAGGTATCGGCGTTGGCACCGTTCATTCGGTCAGCATTTGGGGACACCAGTTGTATGCCTGCATGTGTCTTTCACTGGGATGGGACTAAGTTAGTGTGAAAGGATGGCTGAGGCATGGAGGCCACTTGCCGGCTGACAAGTTTCTAACATCATTGTCCTTGAGGAACTAAGGCAGGACAGACCCTAGTCCAGTGAAGTCTAACACCTGGATTTAAGGTATTGCTTCTCAGAAAAGGTCACATGGTCATCAAAAGCCCCCCCCCCCCCCCCAGTGCACACATACGAGTACCACATGGCTACCTCCTTGGGTGAATCAATCACAGTGCATTGAAAGCAAAGCAAAGGAGACCTACATAAGGATGCAAGACATGATCCGACATCAGATCTGGATGGCAGACCTGTGAGAGATTTTTCGCTTGGTTTGAAATCGGTGAATCCACTTCTAATCCAGACCTCTGAGGTGGGAAGACACACCTTTAATCTGGGCCACATCTTCTGCTGGAAGTTTATATAAGGACCTGGAAGAAGGAAGCGTTTGTTCTTTGTCTACGTGTCTCCCCTTGGAGCTCACCAATTCATTCACTGGCACCGGAGCCTACTTCTTGGGGATGCCAGCAGATACTGAAGACCAGCTGAGACATCTAGCCTTGTCGACTGAGCAACTACTGGATTCTTGGACTTTCTATTCACAGCCAGTCATTGTTGGATTAGCTGGAATGCAGCCTGGAAGGCATTCCAATAAATCCTCTTCACACACACACACACACACACACACACACACACACACACAGAGAGAGAGAGAGAGAGAGAGAGAGAGAGAGAGAGAGAGAGAGAGAGAGAGAGAGAGAGAGATTCATTTTATAAGTTCTGTTACTCTAGAGAACCCTGACTAATACAGGAGGGAATGAGGAAATAAAGAAAAAAGGGAAACAGGAAGAGAGGGAGGAGGAAGGAGGAAAAGAGAAAGGAAAGGTCAGTAGGGGAAGGAGTAAGTGGAGAGAGGAAGACAGAGAAAAGGAAAGAACGAGGCAGGGTGGGGGTGGGGAGCGGGAACCAGTCGGGGTTTCCTGTGTTGCAGCTTGTATAGCGGAGAGTGTTTTGGAGACAGTGAACAAACAGATCTCTAGTCGCCAAGGCTTCCCACTTCAGTGTCCAGGACACTTACAGAAAGAGACAGACGGAGCTCTGAACCCAGCAGGCAGCCATTTGGCGCGGATGTTTTTAACTCACAGCAGACCCCGGGCTGAAAGCAGAGAGCTGCCCGTTTGCAAAGGATCACAGTCCAGACAGAAGGCTTTGTTGCCTTAGTCTGAGATGAGGCAGGGCCCTGAGAGGAGAGGGGGGTCTGAACCTTGAGAAGGTGGGGGTGAAGCCAGAGTCTGGGGAACCCCAGCAGAGCCGTGTACCCATTTCCTGGAGACGGCCCATGATGCTGGAGTTCCTGCTGAAGGCGTAAAGGACAGTGGAAGTTGACACACCAGCTGGGGTAGAGTTATTAAAGTAATTTCTAAGATTTGTTTCTTTTCCTTTTATGTACTAATGTTTTGCCTATATGTATCTCTATGTACTACATGCGTGTAAAGACGCAGAAGCCAGAAGAGAGCATCAGATCCCCTTAGAATCAGAGTTACAGAAGGTTGAGTGGCCGTGTAGGTGCTAAGAATTGAATCAGTGTTCTTCACCACTGAGCATCTCTCCAGACCAGGGAGTACTCTTGCTTTGGGGATTGCCACAGCCCCTAAGCTCCTCTTGCTCTGGGAAGGTAAAGTGAAGACAGACAACATTCCTAACACCCTCACCACCCACCCACCCACCCCCACACTCTGGAACATGAGATTGATAGAAAGTATATGGGCAGTGGGGCCTAAAGTCTGGATGTGAGTATACCCAACAGAGGCCATCATGATCTGCGGCCACAGCAGGGCCAAAGAGAAAAGGGCACACAGGTACCCCCAAAGATTTCCCATCAGAAGACTCCAAGTTTTACGTTAGAAGTGACTACATCATTTGTAGTTTGTAAAATCTCATTCACTTTCCCAGCCCCTACCCCTACAACACACACAATGGCCTCTAGTGCCATAAGCAAACAGGACGACGATGAGCAATCTGACTTAATTCAGGTTCTGGGTTGTGACCAGAGACGCTGACTTCATTAAACGTCCAGTATGTCAATTAAATGATGAGTGAAGAATCCTCTTACACATGACATTAAGTTTGTATGAACAGTACCATAGGCAAAACTGGCTTCAACCCTTGTCCTGTTTTCCCTCTTAGTTTTTCTCTCTTCCTTCAAGCGGCCTCCAGATACTCCTGTGATGGACGCCACCCACCATTGGCTACCCTGTTATGAAACCAATCTCTCCATCATCCCCATCAACCCTGACTTAGGAAACCTCTGTACTGGAATAGCCCTTTGTTCCTCAGGCTTTGGAAAACAATCTGCTGCCCGGATGAAATGACTTTAACAGAACAGCACAGTCAGGTAGCCTGACCTCCACACAAGGGACATGCACTACTATTCTTAAAAATACACACACGTGTGGGTTTGTATGTGCTTGTGGGGGGGGGGGCGTGAGCCACACATATGGAGTTCAGAGAACAATTTGTGGGAGCTGGTTCTCTTCTCCATCATGTGGTTCTGGGGATTGAACACAGGTCAGGTGGTCAGGCTTGTGGCAAGGATCTTTACCTGCTGAGCTACCTCCTAGGCCCATACTCTCCTACTATTGCACTAAACAGGACACTCATGTTTTTCAGCTTTAGTGGGTTATGCATGCTATTTACAAAGATGTCTGGTTATGAGAAATTTTACAGAAATTAATTCCACTTGCAGAAGAAACACACAGTTTCTGCTCTCTGAAAATTCCAGTACTAAGTCATCTATGGGATGTCCTGGGTAGAACACAGGAGAAGCAGGGTCAGAGGGGCAATTCATGAAGGTGATAACACAAACGACTGAGGTGTGGGATGGAATTACGTAAAGGAGTGCTTTCAGAGGTGGAATTAAGGGTCTATAGGCAGGAAATGCTGAGAAAAAAATGTGCTACGAGGCAACCCTCCCTTGTGAATCACACTGGATTGGTAGCTCTTCATTTTGCCCCGGGTGGGCTGGGCAGGCTCAGAAGCCATGTTCTGTTCTGAACTTTGCTCACTGAGGATGCAGAGACCTGAGAGAAATGGGCAAAGCCTGTCTAAGTCCAAAAAAGTGGGAAACACACCAAAGTGAAAAGTAGGATGTTCTAAGAAGACAGGAAAGCAACTCGACATTTACCTCTGGCCGAGAAGTACTGTGACCACAGCAAGTGTTCCAGGCAGAGGTCATGGATCCTCTGCATGCCTCTCCTGCTCCACCCCTCACTCAGGGAGGGAAAACAGAGTTGACACAGAAGCATGGACTTCCGGCCCTTTAGAGAGTCATGGGCGGCGGTTGCCACTGCAATTTGGGTCATGTTGCCTCAGCTTTTCCCTTAGCCTCCTAAAAAGAGCTCCTCCTACATTTTCTACTCACTTCAGCCCACATGCTCCAGAGACGCCTGTAACTATCGGATTTGCAGGAAAAGTCCTCGGGTAACAGAGAAGATATATGTCTGAAGCGTAAGCCACCTGTCATATACTGCAACATTGGTTACAATATAAAGCGTTCACCTAAGACACCTGAATGCGGAAGGGGCCACCACCGGTACCTCACTGGACAAGGCGTACCTTATAAAAAAGCTATAGGGAGTTAGCAGAGTGACACTCGGATTAAACACTCGAACAGATATCAAGGGAATTAAACAGCGCACGAACAGCAGGACGCCATTACGCCTGGTGCCTCATGTGCACACCTATGCTGGCGACCTATGCCTCTGCTAATTCTTAAGCACTAGAGGACCACATCCGTTAGACGGGCTGACAAGGCACATCACAGCCGAGTTCACCCAAAAAGTTTAGGGACAAGTATAATACATATTGCTTTTAGTGAAATAAAAGGGTTCTCAATTTGTTTCCTCCTGAGAGCAGCCATCTTGCTTGGCATGAGTGAATTGTATGAGAAAGCTTGTTGTATTCCTCACGTGAGGGTCTGGCGAAAGTGCATTCTGGGGGCGTGACGCCCGTGCTATACCGAGGTGACCTGCAGAGTTCATCCTCAATTATCGAAATTATATCTAAACAATGAGAAAATTCTAAATAGAGCAAGAAAGGAGGATGATTAATTACATCAGCTCACATAAAAACATCAAGCAGTAGAGCGCAGACATAACAGTCTTAATCTTAGGGCGATTAGGGTGAGTCAGAGAGCATGGCTGCTACATGGTATGGTCATTTGGTCGCATGAAGCATATTTCTCAGGCATACGCGCGATCACTCCTTCACTCTCTCGATCAGTGCGACTCTAAACAACCCGCTCTCGTGATTATCTCTGTCCTATTAGATGTGAGAAGAAGGAATGAGAGAGAGAGAGAGTAAAATAAGGAGTGAGTATAGAGGAGGAGTGTATGTAGAAGAAGAAGAAAGGAGAGAGAGATAGTGAATGTGTAGCAATGTGTTTCATCATAGTGGTGGACGTGTCTCAGCTTCAATCAAAGATGTATTGCGAAACTGCCATACAGCTAGTTATCTCTCCCATTCTTCGTGTCCCATCTCCCTGCCCTCACACACACACACAACGTCAAGCCTTCCAAAATGCTCCACGAGCAACACTGGAGCCGCGAGTGAAGAAGACTCAGTCCTCCGTGAAGTGGACATCTCGCTGAACATGAGATCCTAGCGCCCTTGTGATGTTCCCAGCCGCAGACGCAAGCTCCACAACCTGTCACATGCCGCTCTGTTGCGCCCCTGAAGTCCTTGGACTATACAACCTCTTAGTGGCCAAGGTGCCTACATGCGCCAGAGCGCGAGAGTGGAGAGGCTGCTCGCCATCCTAGCTCTCCACCCCCTCTTCCATGCCTCATGGAACAGACGCTATTCTCATTGAGAGGCCACTCCGTATCAACTCATCAGGAACCTCTCAGCCGCGTGAGGGGATTTATGCAACCAAGACATCGGTTGGTCTCATCGTCTGTCCCTTCTGGCCTCGGCGACCATCCGTTGGACAGGCCCCTTTTGTTCTCCTGCCAATGCTAACATAATATGCGAGGCGCGCTCTCGTGCGTGTACAACACTATGAGACATTACTCTATCTCCTTAGTTCCTCTTGGTAATTAGTTTTATAGTGTATTTCCGAGTCAGAGCATGATCGGCGTTTTTTTGCGTGTAGCTCGAGAGTCTTTTCGCGACCTTTTGTCCTGAGAAGCCGTACGTCTCCCACTTCCCTTCCCAGGAGTGCGCTCAAGTTTTTTTCTCAACGGTCCCCCTTATTCTCTCCAAAATGCTTATGCCTGTGCGCTCTCCGTCGCGCAATACCAATCGAAAGCGTTTCCTTACTGGATTTTTTTCTTTCTCCCCGTTCCTTGCCCTTACTACATGCTCCGAGTGGAATGAGAGTTGCCTGTCTCCTTTAGCCCCTGCGTAGGGTTCTGAAATTCTTTCTGAGATCCCCTTTGCCAGACAGAGTCAGGCTTCACCGAGCTGTGGTGTAAGTGAGACCTGGGCTCCACGCTGCCTAGTGGGCACATGGGCAGCACTTAAGAGGACTTTCTGTGAGCTGAAGAAATTAACCATTCAGATACAAACGAGCAGGGGCCGACCTTGGCCGTCCTAATGGACTAAATAAACTGCCTTTGAGAGGAGATAATGCAGCTCTCAGATGAATCAACACGAGGGTAGCAGGAAACAGGCCGAGATGTCAGCAAAAGGGAATTCTGTGCATCAAAGGGCAGCCCTTGACCGGAAGGATGTTGAAAGGGGGGAAACCGGTGGCCATGGCTTTAAAAGGAGATTGCGAAATCTCTGCTCTCAAGAGCGTGGAATATCAGAGTGACTTGGTTTAAAATGAAGGGTTTTTTGGTTTGGTCTGTTTTTTTTTTTTTCTGAAATGAGAAGAGAAGGCGGAAAGGGTGATGCCGAAGGTAGCCCAGGCTGTTGACAGTTACCACAACGAGTCTTCAATGTAGTTCCACAGATGGGCCACACCCGTGGCTCCTTTCTGCCAAGGTAAGATGTACTTGTACGTTACCCGGGCTTTTTCCTGCCTACACTGAGATGTTTGAGATTGGGGTGTGGGCCGTAGGACCTCCCAAGAACCACATTTGTGTCCCCCACTTGAAGAATGGTGCAGCCGCCACTGGGTACACTTTCTTGGGAACCAGTATGTATCAGGAAGAACAGAAAAGTCCGTGGCACGCATTCATTCCTCATCGTTTCATTCCCACCCCTTCCGCACCGACACTGCGTGTTAAAGAGGTCAATACAGCCGAGTCACTGGTGCTTCCCACGTGAACTGCCAAGTTCAGTCTCAGATGCGAAGGACTCTTATACCAGTCAGGTCAGAGATGTGGCGGCGCTGGAGAGAGTCTGATGGGAAGGGGTATGGGAAAGTACATGCAAGGTATTGCACATAGCACCTTAGCTTTTAAAAGCTTAAACACCGTGGAGAATCTGCCAATCCCGCTAATTATCTCTTCAGCACAGTAGAAAGGGTCTTCTCCTGGTGCTGGTGTCAGTCCTGGTGGGGGTTCTTTAACATTGGTGCCCCCAAGGATCCTAACAGAGTTATACTGCTGGATCCATAACCTTGCTGCGTGTACTGTTTTGCCACGGCTGTGGTGGGGAGATTTCTTTCAGCCTCTGTTCTGGGGCTCCCACACCCCATTCTCAACGTGCTTAACATCACAGCGGAGGTGGAAGAAAGGAGGGAATCCCTCAACATCCAGAAGGTTCTATGGAACTTCCTCAGCAGGCTGTGCTTTAAAACCAAAGCTGCTTCTGAGGTTTCTAACGTGAGCTGCCAGAAGAGTGACAAACAGAAACAAGGGGGAAAGTGCTCCCAGAGCTTCTGGGGATCCAGCGTTCTGTGGCAGCGGGAGCCTCTCCGCACTATCACACTAGCACTGCACTGGTGATTCTAGAAGCAACACTGTTTAGTTGTTGTGACAGGGTTAGGTCACTTTCCCTCAAAAGAACAAGGGTATGGTTTGTGGACGGCACTGATCCTTTACACCATTGACTGTGTCCAAGCGGGATACTTCTCGTTGCAGCTACCACCCAGGCACCTGGGGCTGTGGAAGCCGGTTTATTGAAAACGTGCTCTGTTGTTTAAATCCTCTGATCGTTTGCAGCAGGGGCTGAAGAAAAACGGACGAAGTCCTGTGCTCACTTCCCACAGGACACAATTTTCGGCACGCCCCTACCTAACAGAATTTAAGATATGACAAAATTATAACAGCACAAGGGTTGAAAATGCTTATAATACGCTGTTGCCTTTTGTAGAAATTCCATTGACATGTTAAGCCAGCACCTGGCTTATGACTGTAGCCGTCGGAACGTCCTTTGTATCTTGCAGTCTAGAAAGGATCACCACAGGAGAGAAACTTTCGGTTTTTGAGATGTTTGTTTAGGTAAGGTAATGGGATAATGCCCTTCATACACAGTAGGTATATATCAGGTTTTTTTGAAAACTGTCTTCAGGTGGTTGAGAAAATAAAAGAACAAGTCTTGCGGGAATCTGGCTAATAAATTTCCCAATCTTTTTAAACGCTTTCTTCTTTTAATATCCCAGCTCACTGATTTTTTGTGTTGTTTGTTTTTTTCCAGCGTTTCTTGTGTTGTAGCCTCTGGCTGTCCTGATCTTGTCATGTGAACTCGATTCTTTAGGACTAGTGGCTGGCCTAAGAACTCACTGAAGATTCTGCCTGCCTCTGCCCTCTGTCCTTTCTTGGCTGGGATTGAAGGCTATGTACCACACACGCCTCGGCTTTCACCAGCCCACTGATTATTTAAAAAGCCGGGTGTCGTGGTGGTCCACCCTACTCCTGAGTACCTTATACTGCGAGTGCCGTCCGACAACCTTGACTCAGTAAGGTACATTAACTGGCAACACACGATGAGTACCACTACAATAGCTAGCTTTTCTCACACTGGAGGATTGATTTGCAGGCCAACCTGAACTCAGTGGATTCTTGCCCAACAGGCTTCATTGGAATGAATTGAAGGGGCTCAGCTGGGTTCTTCATGGCCGACTACCACTCAATAGGGCTCGCCTGACTAGATCCCAGCATTCTCACTGCTTGCCAGATCCCATTAATCTAGCTCACCACGCTTCCACCATGTACCGCGAGAGGTGAGTGCTCTCCCTTGGGTACATGCAGACGACGCGTGCGAGAGCAGAATAGTTTGCGTAGATGTCACGTCTGCTCTCAGTGCATACTGCTCGTGGACATACTCGCACGCATGACACAGTGACCGGGCCCAGCCACTCTCCAAAAGAGTCTGCCGATTGTAAGCGACCCATTAGGGAGTCTCAACTGCCCCGGAGGACAACAAAGACGAATTGAACTACCCATTTTGAGATTGTGGGCCTGTGATTTCTTTATGTGCTGTGGCTGGTGGCACGCATTGTCGTCAGGGCCAGGAGGTGCGTGACTAGAGGACACACGTTACCAGCATTACCTGACACAGGGTGAACATTTTCACACAGTTCTCACAAACAAGCAGGACATCTTTTCTTTCCACTCGGTCCAATACACATTCTCTCTGCACTCTCTAATTAAGCCATGGACAGTAGTGGAAGAGCAGTGCAGCGGTGATCCTGCAAGAAGAAGACAGACTTCGCAGGCACAGTGTGCGCACGTGGCGGAATGGCTTCGGGGGGAGTGCCTGATGTTTTTGTTTGTTCGGGAGAAATGCGCTCGCTCTGTTTTGGGGAGAGGGCGGGTGGCCCAGAGGGCGTGAGCCTGAACTGAATGTCAAACAGGGAGCACCTACGCTCACCCGCGCTCTAGTAATTTTCCTCAGTGATCACGCACGCAGTCCCAGCAGCTACATCGCACACATCGTCAAATCCAGAGGCCACCACTTTGTCTCGGTCAACCACGGTCCCCGCCTCGCACGACTCACAGGCTTGCTCAGAAACTTAGGAGCTGCTCCGATGACTCCGATGTCTACCGTGCACGCCATGGTGACACTGAGACTTCTTGGAAAGTTCATGTACTTGCCATATTTCAACTGAGTTATAAGAATAGAAGTCCCTCTTCCAATCCCCGGTTCTGAGTCTTAATTATCTACGCGTGTTTGCTTTTTCCGGCGCGCCCATCTCTCACCCTGGTGTGGTCCTTTTGTAATTCAGAAAGTATTGCTCCAGAACCTGGAAAGTCTGAACAACCAGAGCCCCTCCGAGCGAGAGATATTTCTGCCACTATACCAGCCATTTTGCCAGATCCATACAAGTGGGTAACCAATGACCGTATGTTAATCAAAGTCTGACCAGCGATACCCTGGTCATTCCTCTACTGGGTGGTAGTGGCCTCCAAACTTTTTCGAAAGATATCTAAAGACTTTTGAACTGCCTTGCTCATTTTTTTTCCTTCTCCCTCATACACATTTGTCCAAGTTCACTTATTGTCATGGAAAACGCTTACTGAAAGGAGACTGAAGCATTAGAATTTTGTTTGTTTGTGACTACTACGACTAGTATGGGCCTTTGACAACGCGTGGACACGAGACGAATCTGAGAGCTACCGTAAATTCGATCTGACCTTATCAGTATTGAATCTCCTATCAATTTAGCATCTCTCACTTGTTTCGTATCTCTCAGTACCAGTCTGCTCGATATATGTAGATTCTGGCTTGCTCTGCGGGGCAAGCCCCTTCTGTGAGCTAGATCACCTCTGTGAGAGTAAGGACAGCGAGAGAGATAATCTGTTGAGAAGTCTCAGCATTCGCGAAGGCGTTGGGCCCTATGGTAGTGGCCCTATGGATTAATTATGGCCAAATGCACAGAAGAGAACATAGTATTCGTCCTTGTGCGTCTGGGCATTTAAATTTAAAAGAGAGTCTCACGGAATGAGGTAAGCATAAAACTCTAGGAATTGCTAAATGTGCAATAAATTCGGCGTTATCGGCAGATCCTAGATGACCTCCAGAGTTCGGTCACTTCTGCCTACTCACATATGTGTGATTATTTGCTTTAATCATCTCTCTCAGCAATCTAAGCAGTGGTGTGTCTGAATGAGGTCCGATAGGATAGTCTATCCAGTACTCCGTTAGCAGTGGTGGGAAGGGTGTCACGACGGCAGCTGAGGCCATGCACATAGGAGTCATGATTCTGATCCGTCCACCCATGGTAGATGCTTCCCAAGAATCGGAGACTGAGAAGGTCTTTCGAGCGTCCTTGGCAAACAAAAACGAGCCTCCGTGCGTCGTGCACGAGGCACATCTCCTCTTCTTGGCTATATTCAATATAATTCATGAAATAGAGACTTTCACTCGAAGAATCCAATAAATCTAACAATCACAATAAACGAGATACTGAATTTCAACAAAAGCAAAATATATATCATTATTAAAATTCACCTTATTAAGCTAATTAGACAACAACAAAAACCAAAGAACAACTCCAGGGTGGAGCTCTGATTCAACTGTATTGTTAATTCATTTTGACCAAAAAAAAAAAAAAAGAAAATCTTCGAGAAGAATTTGAAATGCCTGCTATTTTAATAGATTTGTGGTCTGGTTACGGAACAACCAGTTTAAATGTTTCACCTCAAAAAAAAAAAAAAAAAAAAAAAACAGGCCCTGTCAAGAATTTGTGAAGAATCAGAATGTGGAGATCGCCCCGCCCTTCCCCAAAGGCTGAAACCCACCCAGCGTGCAGTTCATTCCCTGAGCGCTCCCTGGCCCTTCCTGCTGATGAACCTCACTCCATGTCCCCTTTGCCTGAGTGACCCCAC
>NC_051082.1:35249740-35329757 GCF_004664715.2 Peromyscus leucopus
CACGTGGGTTGACAGTTACAGCCGGCAGCCTTCTGAAAGGGGATGCCAAAGAACTGACATACTTAGTTCTTTATCCCAACCTTTTGATTAAAAACGAAACAAAACAAAAACCACTAAAACAAGCCAAAACAATGAAATCGCCAAATGCATCTTTCAGTAGGTCTTATAACAGACAGATAAGTAGTGGGAATAAGATGTGATATTTGGAAACAAAACAGACAGTAAGGTGGGCACATGAGAATTTTGCCTTGGTTCGATATATTTTTTTTACAGATGTGTGTGTGTGTGTGTGTGTGTGTGTGTGTGTGTGTGTGTGTCCTTGGAGGCCAGAAGAGAGCATGCGATCCCCTGGACCTGGTGTTGTTGACAGTCACGGGGATGCTGGGAACCAAACTCCCATATTCTGGAAGAGCAGCAAGTGCCCTTAACCACTGAACCGGCTCTCCAGCCCCATGTTCCCCAGCCTGTGAGAGCAGACTGCTCTGCTGGTGTGGTCGCGGTCTCCGGGAGGGGCACCCACCTTCTTCCTTTGGAGGTTCACATCAAGTCTCATCGAGGCGCACTTGTTCAACGCATTAAGTCGTCTGAAAAGAAGGAGAATTGGATGATTCTAATGGGCGCACACTTCCTCCGGTCTGCTACCTTCCTTGCTTTTTGGTCAACCAGTGTAGGCGAGGCATGAAAGTACAAAAAATGAGTGTGGTTTCCTGACCCTTTCCTGTCTAAACCCAGGCCCTTCTGGCTCCTCCTCCTGTCTTAGAAACCACAGACAGCATTAACTAGACTTTCACCAGCCGGCACATGCCACTGTCCACTTCGGCCCCCGTCCTGGGATAGACCCCTCCTCACGTTTTTATTTCCTCTCTGCTCTGCAGCAGTGAGTATACCGGGAAAACACCTCCACACCACAGTGAGTTTATTCCCACTGTGTCTTCTCACAAACTTGTTTGTTGAAGGCATAGCCCTGTCTGTGGAGTATGTCACTAAGGCCAACTGAGGCCATGAGGGGAAACCCCGATCCTGGATTATCATTCATGTAAGAAATGACACCAGGGTATGTATGGCTTGTTCTCTACTACTTCAGCACAAGGAGAGACAGAGACCGAGGCTTTCTCCAGGGGGGAGGTCACCAACAACCAAATTCTTGACCTTGATGTTTCCAGCCTCTTGAATTGTGAAAAAGTAAGAACCCACTGTTAAGCTGCCAGGTCTCTGGCATTCTGCAGTGGCAGCGCATGCCAACTAATAAATACACTTGGTTTTTCACCCTCAGCTGGACCTCTCAAAATTTGCTACCCAGCAGAATTCCTTCTAGTCCCCGCCCCGGCCCGCCCCTCGCCCCTCCCCCCGCCCGCCGCCTCCGCCCCGCCCCCTCCGCCCCGCCCCCCATCCCTCCCGCCCCCTCCCCATCCTTCCCCGCCCCCTGTGGCTCTCCCACCTAGACCACCAAAGATTCAGTTCTCCCTCTGAGGATGATTTTGCCACTGCTGCCCACTGAGAGGGAGAAACAAAACGATAGCCGCCCTGCCTTCCTGTAATATTCCTTTCCTTTGTGGTAAACAGCATCTCCTCCGCGTTTGTTTACCTTGCTGCCTGGCTGCTTCCAGGGGAAAGACGGTGCTTTTGTTTTTCAAAGCGAACTCTTCAGTCTCTCAACTGCTTTTCCTCTACAGCCCATTCTAATTCTAATTAACCAAGGAAGCTACCAGCACCCTCCAATCCTGCTTCTCACGGTCGCTTACAGCGTCCCAGCATCTCCTTCCTAACTGCTGACAACAGTTTCATTCATTCTTTTTTTTGTTTGTTTGTTTTTCAAGACAGGGTTTCTCTGTGTAATTTTGGAGCCTTTCTTGGATCTCGCTCTGTAGACCAGGCTGGGCTCGAACTCACAAAGATCCTCCTGCCTCTGCCTCCCGAGTGCTGGCATTAAAGGCGTGTGCCACCACCGCCCGGCTTCATTTACTCTTAAGTCTTACTTTGGTGAAGTCTCCTGGCCAACACCTTCATTATTTTGTGTTGATTTTTTTTAAAGGTTCGCATGTGGCTCAGGAGTCACTGGTCGCCCCTTGTCCGTTTGCCGCACTTTGGGCAGTTCTTGCAACGCTTTCATTTATCTCTAAAACCATTTTTACACCATTACTTCACGACCTTCCAGTCTGGTTAGTTCTCTGTTGAATTTGTTCTTTAGAAGCAGAGGATTCATTTTCTTTCTGTCTCTATCCCCATCCCCCACCCATTGCCCGATCTGCATAGAGCTGTGTTATGGTATCACACGTTTTGGATAAATCCATACTTGATATTTATTACAGCCATAAAGTTCTATTCCCACACGTATCATACTTGAATAATTTTCCTTTCACTTTCAACTTTTCACTGTCCCTAGAGTTAATGTGCATAGAGTTTGTTTACTTAATATTCTCGTGTTTATTCGAAATATCTCCAATTATCTAAAGCCTGTCAGACGGTCTATGAACTTAATTCCCTTGGAGAGATGTCTCTCAGTTCCGGTTATTTCTTACGGCTGAGACCCCTCTGAAGTGCGCTGTCTTCTGTCCTCGAGCCCAGCAGTACACAAGGCCTGGGGACACTGATGTTCAGCATGTGGGCAGACTGTCATGCGAGCCCTGTTTCCAACAGAGAACCCACTTTGCTGTGCCTCGTACCTTGGCTTCTCTGGGGATCAACTTGTATTTTGCTGAAGGGAGGGAGATAAATTACCCAGGAACAGACCCAGGGGTACAGGTCAGACTTCCCCTACTTCTCCATCTAATTTCAAACAACTTGCCTCCTTTTTAGCCTCCCACACCCTTGTCGCTAATTCTTGAATATCACAGAGTCCGTAGCGAAGATGGAGTTCCATTAGGAATTTCTCCACAGATCAGTTAGACTTCGTTTCCTGAGCACACTGAATCTTCTATGTAGATTTAGTCTCCTGCTTTGGAAATAAATGTTCTAGGTCTCCGGGTGGACATTTGATGTTGTAAAGGATGAGATGATTCTGAAAGTTGGTGGGGTGTTTTCGAAGCAAGTAAATTCAGTGATTAGCTCTTCTGTTGCTGTTGTTTTTGTTTTTTTCGAAAGACAGGGTTTCTCTGTGTTGCCCTGGCTGTCCTAGAACTCACTCTGTAGACCAGGCTGGCCTCAGACTCAGAGATCCTCCTGCCTCTGCCTCCCGAGTGCTGGGATTAAAGGCGTGTACCACCATTGGCTGACAGTAATCTCATTTTTGATCAATAACATTTCCTCTGGCTGCTATAAGCAGCCAAGAGAGGTAAAGAATATTTCTTCACACTGGAAGTGTCTCCTTTGCTCCTTATTGCTGAACCTACCAATCACAGTGTCAACTCCCAGAGGCATTTGCCTTGACTTTCATCATCCAGACGTTAGTTTTGCTTATCCTTGGCCATCATAGTAATGGAATTATATAGCATGCATTTAAAAATATTTTATATATATGAGTGTCTACATGTGTGTATGTGCACCACATTCATGCAGTACCTACAGAGGCCTGAAGAGGGCATTATATTCCCTAGAACTGGAGTCACTACATTTTTGAACGACCACACGGGTGCTAGAAACCAAACATGGGTCCTCTGAAGAGCAACAGGTAAGCTTAACTTCTGAGCCATCTCTCCTGCCCCTAGGCATGCATTTTTCAGTGCATGGCTTCTTGTTGTTGCTGTTCAGCCTGATGTTTTTAGGACTGATATGTTGGTAAGTACAGCACTAATAATCATACTTACTTGCTGAATAGTTTTTCATATCATGATATATAACTGGTTTATCTATTCTCTTGCTGGTGGACATTCAGGTTGTGTTTTAGTTAGGGTTTCTACTGCTGTAAAGAGACGCCATGACCACAGCAACTCTTATAAAGGAAAACATTTCATTGGGTGGCTTATGGGTTTTAGTCCATTATCATCACAGTGGGACATGGGGACATGAAGGCAGACATGGTGTTGGAAAAGGAGGCACATCTTGATCGCACAGGCAACAGGAGGTGGTCTGAGCGTCACACCGAGTGAAGCTTGAGCATATGAGACCTCAAAGTCCACCCCACAGAGACACATTTCCTCCATCAAGGCCACACCCACTTCAACAGAGCCACATCTCCTAATAGTGCCCCTCCCTGTGAGCTTACTGGGGCCAGTTACTTTCAAACGACCACAGGTTGTTTCTAGTTATTTTATTTTTTGATTTTTACTAATGCCTTTCTAATTACCAAATTATATAGTTTCTTTTAAGTGAAGCCCTGTCACGACAATGTACAGCTCAACATTATCTTCGGCATTTAAGACTATGAATCCTCTCATCACTTCCCACCTCACACCGCACAGACCCCTTGCGTATTAACACGTGTAGACACAGTCTCTACAGAGCACATATCACAATGTGTCTTTAGGATTCAAACCAAAGGAATCTTGTTTTACTGTGCATGAGCATACGGAAGCACCTTACATCATCTCAGAGTATACCAGACTTTTGACGACATGCGATCTCCTTTCCATCCCCTCTCCCCCGAGCCCCAGAGCTACATTTCAAACCACCCACTGCTCTTGCCCGTTTGTGGGGGTCCTTCAGGCTTTTCAGGCTCAAAGGCTAAAACTGAACTCCCTGCGCTGTTTCCAAAACCCACCTCTCCCATTTACCGTCTCGTCTTGACTGAGCACCAACAGGCGTCCACACCGGAGAAGTCAGCCTGGGACTAAACCCTCAGGCTCAGTAGGCGCTGCACACCGAATCTGGTCAAGTAAGTGCTACTGCGATATCCTTCAAGTCTTGCCTCTCCTTTGGTCCTAATTCGATCTCTTCTTGTCCCACATTGAGTCAGGCAATACCGGCCTTCCCTCCAATGCTGTGCACTGGAACTTCTTCCGCTCTCAGAGTATCCCAGCACGTGTTCAGTTATACACGGAAGACGATTCTCTTCATTTCAGTCACGTCACTGACAGTTTACCCACTGACTGTGCGTTCACGATGGTGTCAAACCAAACACGCGTTGGTTCCGGATCAGGATGTCCACAGCCAAAACGCTGCCTTCTTGGATTTGTGACTACAACTGGCAGATGGTCTTCCTGGCCAGTTCCACCTCAGAGTGGTGTGTTAATTAAAAGGCATTCCTGTTGTCCTTTGGCAATTGTTCCATGGGTTTGTTTAGGGAAGGACTGCATGCTGTTTATACAATATACTTATCTAGTGTACTTGTTCCTCCCTTGTGGCTGGAGGCACAAACAAATCAGTGGACTTTGTGAAAAAGATTTTGGTTTACTACAGGCACAAAAACATCAAAGGTCTAATCCTTCTTATACTACACATTTAAATATACGTTATATTCATGATATATGGAGACATTTTATTATTTGTGAAAGCTGGAACTAGATTTGTCTCCACAGACTTGGTCTTTTAGACACATCTAAACTCAAAAATATATCTTTACTTAAAATTATTCTCTATTTGAAGAAAATATTTAGGAAACATTATATAATCTATATATAATATCTGCTAAAGCACTCTATCAATATACAAATAACTCTTAAATTCAGTAAGTCAAACAACTTTATTTTTTTTTCCATGGTCTAACTTTGTGAAGGGATACTTCTAAAAGATAATATAAAAATGTATAATAAGCATGCAAAAAGTTGTTCAACATTTGTTTGTCATGGGAGAAATACAAATTAAAATCAGGAAATACTATTTCATGTATGCCAGAAGGCTCAAATCAACAATACTGACAATAGGGGCTGGAGAGATGGCTCAGCGGTTAGAGCACTGGCTGCTCTTGCAGAAGACCTGGGTTTGATTCCCAGCACCCACCGGGCACCTCACAACCATCTGCAACTCCAGCTCTTGGGGAACCAATACCCTCTTCTGAACTTTAGAGGCAACAGGCATACACATGGTGCATGGACATGCGTGCTGGCAAAACACCCAGACACAGAAAATAAAACAAATAAATCTTTAAAAAAAAAACCGCTCTAAGGAGGGACCAAGGACACAGGGCTGCCACACACTCCTGGCAGAGCAGAGTGAGGTGGAGCCCGGCCGTCTCCCAGCTCAAGCTTTCCAGGGAAGAAGAGCAGTGAGGCTGGGGAGCACTGGGAAAAGGAGACCAACAGCTAGATCAGCGTGATAGGACTCGCAGTGGCAATCGGACTCCAGAAATGCAGTCACCCGGCCTTTACACAGGGGCCAAGGCCAGGAGAGATCCAAGAGAATCCTCTAACAAATGGTCTTGAAACAGCTAGACAATCCCAGGAAAAGAAGTGACTCCAGACAGACTTTCTACTCCTGATACAGATGGACTCAGAATGGGACACAGTCCTAAGTGTAAAAACATGCAACCGTAAAATAAAAAGATGAAAACTGGAGAAAAATTCAGATGGCCCCGAGTATATGATGACCCTTTGGATTCAACATCAAAGGTGCAGGCGAGTGATCGGATTTTAAAACTTCTGCTCATACAGAGGATGAGACGATAAAGCAGACTGGAAGGAAATATTTATGAAAGATATCTGATGGAGTTTGTAAAGAACTCTGACATCCACAATAAGAAAGCAAACGGCCAGTTTAAAAATGGGTGAATTATCTTTAGCCAAAAAGAGAGACACAGTGGGAATATTGAAACGTTCTCCGTATTGGGCTGGAGAGATGGCTCAGCAGCTAAGAGTCCCTGCCACTTTCCCTGAAGACCTGAGATCAGTTCCCAGTACCCACACTGGGAAGTTCACAACCATCCTTACCTCCAGCTCCATAGGCTCTCACACTATGTTCTGGCCTACAGTTACTGTACTCATGGGCAGGGGCAGATGCGCGCGTGCACGTGCGCGCACACTCACACCCAGATAAAAATGAAACAGAGCACAATTTAAAGGGTTCAGTATCACGTTAAGTGCAAATTAAAACTACCATGAGCTACCACTATATATTTCAACAATGTCGGTGAGAAAGAGTAACAGACACTCTCAGTCATTGCTGGCGAGGATGGGAAATGGCTCGGGTACCTCAGAGCACAGCTGAACAGTTTCTTACTGCGGAAACAACCTTCGATCCAGCAACCACACTACTTGGTAGCCACCCAGATAGCTTTCAGATTTATTTCCATGTGTAAATTTGCTCTTGGTGTTTACGGCCACTTTAGTCCTCATCGGTGAGATTTGAGAGCAATCAAGATGTCAGGTGAACGGGAAGATGAACGACGACGCAACCAGACAACGGAATGTTGATAATTAGAAATGAGATATAAAGACACGGAGGGCGGGGAGGAAACTTAGGTGGGTATTAAAGGCCAATATGAAAAGGCTGTAAATTGTGATTCTAACTATAATGCATTGTGGAAGAGTTAAAATTATGGAGATAGCAAAAAGACCGGTGGTTGCCAGAGACTAGGGAGATGGAGGGATGCTAGGTAGAAGAGAGGATTTTTAGGGCAGTGAAGCAGTTGTGTATGCCACAGTGGTGGACGTGTGTCATTGCATGCCTGTCAGAACCACAGAATTAAGGTAGAGAGCATGAGCTGTAATGTACACTGTGTACTTTGCAGGGGAAGAGAGGGCCTACCCTTCGGGGGATGTTCATAGTGGTAGAAATGCACTATGTGTGTGAGGGCAGGGGGCAAATGGGGGCGCTGGCTTCCTGCTCAAGCTCGTTATGAACCTCAAAGTGCTCTAAAACAGTCAACTGAAAAGGTATGATTTTTATTATCGTTATTAATTTTACTTATTAGACTATGAAATTATGAATATAAAGTGATATGTATTTCTTTTTTGGAGTTTTTTCTTTGCATGTGTATGTGTGTGCATGTGTATATATGTGCTCTCCTGTGTGTGTGTGTGTGTGTGTGTGTGTGTGTGTTTTGGCCAAAAGTTAACATTGAGTGTCTCCACTGATAACTCTCCATCTTATATATTGGGTCAGGGTCTGTCATTTGAACCCAGAGCTGATCAACCCAGTCAGTCCAGATAAGCCAGCTTGCTCTGGGGCTCCCCTATCTGTGTGCCCTGTGTGCTAGTGTTACAGAAGGGTAGTCATGCCTACCTAGGATTTACATGGGCACTCTCTCCAGCTCAGGGGTCTGTATGTCTTTTGTCCCTCCAAAGTACGCTAATTAGCTCTTAATCTAATGTGCAAAATTATCATCATTGGAGGCATTTAGAAATGTTGGGTACAATCTCAGTCACCTTGTACATAAATCATCCTGACTCTTACAGAACAGTGGCCTTCAGCCTGTGGGTCACAACCCCTTTTGGGGCGGTGTGTGTCAAATGACCCTTTCACAGGGGTTCCTAAGACCACTGGAAAACAGATATTTACAAACAATTCATAACAGTAGTAAAATTACAGTTATGAAGTAGCAACAAAAATAATTTTATGGTTGGGGGTCACCACAACATGAGTAGCTGTATTAAAGGGTCACAGCATCAGGAAGGTTGAGAATCACCAGTGTAGAGCATGACAGAGGAAAATACATTTAAGGCCGTCTGAAACGGTGCGCTTCTTCATGGCTTGATACTGCACTGGCTTGTGATTTTGTTCACGTGAGGTGAAGCAGACAGTGGCTAACCTTTCTCAGCACACGGCCTGGAGGAGGCATACACTGGAGAGGCAGATGACAGAATCGTCTCTCTCAGATTTGGCTCCTGTAGGTAAGAGAATACATCACATACCAGAAACACTCATTGCACTCTATCAAATTGCTATAAAATTCTGGTGTGAGTGAAGTCAACCTTCAGTGAGGACAAATACGTGGTTCTGGTATTTACTTCCATTTAAACTTAATCATAAATAATAAGACAAATTCTCAGATGGTCTGGGTTGGTCTATTAGAGATTGCTGGCAGTCTGTTTCAGCATGAATGAGAATTTCAATTATAGAATGCATTTTGCCTTCCATGAATAGAGAGATCTACTGGACTGGAGCCTCTCTTGAGCTTATACCACAATTTCTTCTTCTTCTATTCCTGGAAATCCTAGAAGGACGTTCTATATGAACATCATTTACACAAGTCTATGGGTGTCTTCAGATTACCGTGATCATCTTGGCGCAGTCAGAACAACAGAACCCAGAGCACTGACCATGAGAGCTTACAAACTGTACCTGGCTTGCCTTCCTGTGGCCAAGCAGAGATGCAAATCCAAATGAGTCAACTGGCCGTGAAGGTAACAGCCCATCTAACCAGGACCATTTGCACTGCCTCTTTCAGACAAGGAGACAGGCCTCCGGGAGGACCGTCTGCGCAGGGAGTGAAGCATGAGTGATACCCAGAAGTCGGTCCTATCTCCTTAATTTACTGCTTCTGTCTACTGAGGAATCATTTTTAGTAAAATCCAGAAAACAGAGCTCCTGGCAGTCCTTTCCCGGCTCACTTTCCACTGAAGGAGAAAACCCATGGAGAGAAAAACCTTCTTTGTGCTTGTAGCAACCTGGGTTTAGCTATTAATGCAAATAAAACAGTCTAAGGCTTTCAGGAGAAATGGTCACAAAATCATTGCTGCTGATGTCCTATCTTATAGACGGGCTAATTCGTCACCCAAGGGGAAGGAAGCGGTTTCAGGTTAAGCGTCAAACTTGGGGTTCTACTAGGGAAGTTGGTGTGGAGAGAAAAGCTGATATTCATTTATCTAAGGGCGTGTGCTCTGTGCCCCAGGAAGACGCTGAGGATACAGAGATGGACAAAAGATAGTTCTTATCCTTGAGGCTCTCACAGTCCCATGTGGGCTGCGAGCATGATAAAGAGAGGAAGAAGCAAGTCACTTCCTGAGTCCACCAGACCAAGAAGATAATATGTGAGCAAGACTATGACGAGCTAAGAAATTTGCTGCCCAGTCTAAGATAATTGCAGGCAAAGGAAACAGTCATCACATAGGATGATATGGTCTAGGAATGTCAGTCTGGAGAGGGAGGCAGAGGCTGGACCATGAGGACTGGAATGAAGGAATTAGGGCCAGTATGTGGACATTGGGGAGATACTGAAGGAAATTATGCTAGGGAATATCACCATTCTTAGACACATACCTAAGGTGGGATGGAGAATGAATTCAGGAGGGACAGTCAAGAGACGGCTCATGAATCTGGATGAGGTACTGGAGAGCTGGCTCAGTAGTGGAGAGCACACTCTGCTTCTGCAGAGGACCAGGGTCGGTTCCCAGTACCCACACAGGTGGTTCACAATGGCATATAATTCAAGTTCTAGGGCATCCAATATGCCCTTCTGGCCTCAGTGGGCACTTGCATGAACTTAGTGCACATAAACTCATTCAGGCACACACAAGCACATAAATAAAAAGAAAATAAATCATTTGAAATGAAATTTGCAAGAATCCGAATCAGACGTTGCTGCTCTGTTCACAAAGCCAAAAATTGGAAACAGTCTAGATGTCCATTGATGGAAGAATGGCTAAAAAAATGCTGTACATTTACACAGTGGAATATTACTCAGCTGTTAAAAAAACAGAATTATGAAATTCACAGATAAATGAATAGAGCTAGCAAAAAAAAAAAAAATCATCTTGAGTGAGGTAATCCAGACCAAAAAGGACAAATATGTTAAGTGTTCAATTATATGTGGATGTTAGCTGTTAAGTCTTTGATGAGAAGGCTGCAATCCGTATACATACAGCGGTTCGGTACAGAGTGAGGTCCGGGTGGGCAGGGATGGAGCACCCTGGGAAGGATGAATAGAATAGATAATCCTGGATGGAAGGGTGGGGGAACTGGGATGGGAGGCTAAAGGGGAGGGGAAAGGCTAAGGGAGGAAATACGGGGAGGGACAGCGAAAGCGAAGAGCTATCTGAGGGTTATTTGGAAATCGACTGCAGTAGAGGCTTCTTAAAACATGTACACACAAGAAAGAAATCTAAATGGACTCAACAAATAATGAGGAAGACAAAACCCCAAGTCACCAAGTGGAACCTCCGTTTCTAGGTTCCCACTCATTGAGTTGTTGGCTAAAGGGACCCCGTGGAGAGCCCCAAACAACGTAGGCTATTGCCAAGGCTATCGGTTTCTCTCCAAAAACTGAGGGTAAGGCCCTGTTGCTGAAGACGGCACCTACTCAACTCACTGAACCCAGAGAAATCAGGCTGGTAGGCACCAAGCGTTATGTGGTACGGACCCGTGTGAGCTTGTGCACGCTGTCACAGGTGTGCGCCACCTGCTGGT
The DNA here is from genome assembly GCF_004664715.2 of Peromyscus leucopus. Lineage (NCBI taxonomy): Eukaryota > Metazoa > Chordata > Mammalia > Rodentia > Cricetidae > Peromyscus > Peromyscus leucopus. The sequence continues at coordinate 35,260,898 of NC_051082.1, forward strand.
CCTGGAAGGAAGTCTGCACACCACCAGAGGAGAAAGAAAGGTCAGCACCAACCCAGCTGCAAACCCTGAGATCTGCGGCGGTGACTGCCTGCAAGATGCACCGTTGCAGTGGTGGCCCAGAGCTGTGGGAGTCACCAACCCCTCTCTGATCGGATTTAAGGCCCACTCCATGGGATGGACCCATACCTGACGCGTCTTGGGTAATCAAGAACCTGAGGCTAGAGGGCCAAGGGCCCATTGGAAAACCAAATGCTACTGTTTTGCTAAGTGAGTGCAGCAACAAAATGGCCCCTAATGACATCCTGCTGGACTCATAGATCAGTGCCTTGCTCAGTCATCGCCAGAGAAGCTTCCTCCTGCAGCAGACGGGAACAAATGCAGAGACCCACACTGGACAATGTGCAGAGAGTGAGAGGCCTCGGAATACTCCGTCCTAAACGGGATGCCTCCATCAAATCCCTCCCCTCAGGGCTCAGAGAACCCTGTGGAAGAGGAGGCGGAAAGTTGTAAGAGCCAGAGGGGATGGGGAACACCCAGGAAACAAGGCCTTCCGCACACAGCAGGGCCGGTGCACACCCTGTGACAGCGTGCACAAGGCTCACTCGGGTCCGTACCACATAAGCCCCCAGTGCTGACAGGGGCAGGTGGGCACCAGCTTCCATCTCCAATGGATAACTGCTAGCAAATGAAAAATCAGTTTTCTCCCGAGGAGTCTCAAACCACATTTAAGGGTGGGCCCAATGTCCGTCCAGCAGTAGATGGCCACTATAAAACAAACTCAATATTTTTATGAAGTTCTTCTTTTTTAAACTCACAATGCTTTGTGCCTTTTTTTTAACCTTATAAATATTTTGCTTATACATTATGTTGTGTTTTTCCTATATTATGTGTTGTATTTGTGTTTTATATATTATGTGTTGTGTTTATGTTGTGTGGGAACATGTATGTCTCTGCATCTATATGTTTCTTTTTTTTAATATAATAATTTTTTTTATTTAAAAAATTTTCTTTCCTTTTACATACCAACCCCTGTTCCCCCTCCCTCCCTTCTCTTGCCCTCCCCACCTACCCCATCTTCCCTACCCCCTCCTCATGGAGGACAGGGCCTCCCTTGGGCAGCCAACACAGGCTGGCACACCAAGTCGGGGCCAAAGCCCCTTCCCCTGCATCAAGCTGAGTAAGGCATCCACCACAGGGAATGGGCTCAAAAAAGCCGGTTCATAAGTCCTGGTCCCATTGCCGGGGACCCACAAACACATCAATATGTGCTTCTTGTGCTTTTCCTTTGGCTCTTTTTCTTCTGTTTGTTTTGTCCTATTCTAGTTTGGTTTTATTCTATTCTATTCTATTTATTATTATTATTATTATTATTATTACTTTCTAGGTGCCTGTTTGTATTCTACTGAAAGAAAGGGTGTGGATTTGGGTGGGTGGGGAGTTGGGGACAATCTGGGAGGAGTTAGGGGAGGGGAAACCGTAATCAGAATAGATCATATGAATAAAACAATTTTCAATTGAAGAGAAGAGAAGTCTGAATGAGAGACGGCAGAGTGGAAAAGAGAGAGCACGGGGTGTGTCCATACGAGGGCAGGATGTGACGATTGGCTCATATGGAAGATAGGAAGGCAAAGAGAGGCCAGGTCTCAGCTTTCAGGTTTTTGTGAATGGACTGTCAAGTGTAGACAACAGTAAAATATGCAAGTCGGTGGGGAGAGGGATATGAGGAAGATGATGAGCTCTGGTCTGCCTATGTTAAAATTTAGGGCCTTTGTGGCATCCAGACCCACCTGAGAGTGAGTGGAGTACAGATGATAAGTGTGAAGCCTATGGAACGGAGTAGACCCTCTATATCTTTGGGAGATTGGTTCCAGGAGTTCTCAGCAGACACCAAAGTCCTCTGATGCTCAAGTCCCTCATGGAACATGGCACAGCATTGGTATATAATTTCTTATATCCTCTCCTATAATTAAAATCACTCCTGTATTATTTACAGTACTTAACATAATGTAAACATCATGTAAGCGGTTGTTTTAGGTTTAATGTGAGGTTGGTTGAATACAGGGATGATGACGCCATGGATATCAAGGACTGACGATAACTAAAAGCAAGCAAGCTGGGGAAAGAAATTCAGAACCCTGGTGAAGCCCAGTGGTTAGGACTTGGGGCCAAGGAAGGAAGCCAGGCTCAGGAAGGTAAAAGCCAGTGTAGATCAGCGGGAACCAGCCGAAGGTGGCGCCTTAGGATCCAAAGAACCTGCACTCAGCAAAGGAGGAAGCAGTTGGTTAACTGTGCCACGTATGTAAGAAAGAACCAATGGTATGAAAGCTTCACGTTCCTTTGGTAAAATCAGTGGTTGGAGAGGGCGGTGTAGAGTAGGCGGGGGAGAGCTGAGAGTGTGTGGGTCCGTGGGTCCTGAGAGCTGGAGGCCAGCGGGCACTGAATGTTCTCTTAGGAAAGTCTGTGAGGGTTGGGTGTGGGGCTGATCGCCTTTAGCCCTGGGCAGAGGCAGGCAGATGTCTGTGAGTTTGAAGCTAGCCTGGTCTACATAGCAAGTTCCAGGCCAGCCAGGATTGCATAGTAAGATCCTACCTGAAGAAAAAGGAGGGGGAAGAAGGAGAGGGAGGAGGAAGTCGTCAGCAAAGGACAGTACTGTAAGCTATTCTGGGGGAGAAAAGAGAGTTTATCATCATAACATTTTCTAACCAAAGAAGCAATATGGTAATTGGTGGGCTGAAAGGTTATTTCTGCCAAGCCCCGGTTCAACTTAACAAATACTTTTTTAAGTCTCATCTGCCACAAGGCCCTGTATCCATGACGTGCCATTTGAGTAAGTTGAAGTCCATGACATGAAGCTAGAAAGTCCCTCAGAGCTCCGAGGACCGTGGCAGGGGCCAGGCCGAGGTCAGGAGGGGAAGGCGGAGCGAGAGGATTCTGGGCTGAGGGACGACGGTCAGACTGAGGCGGTGCCTTGGTGGCAGGAGGACGGCCCTGGTGGAAGCAGAGCGGCAGGGTCAGTGTGAGAGGCGGTGCAGGTTGTCAGGTCCTGACTCACGCCGTGCAGAAGCCCGGGGACACTCACAGGCAGTCTGTTCCTCCCTGAGCGACCGTAGGAAAACAGTAGGTCCCTTCCTTCCTCATACTTGAGGCTCATGTTTGACATTTCCACGGCCAGACCTCAGATGGGTCACGGGGTCTCCTACGGTGATTTAACGGCTGGTTTCCTGCGATATGTTTTATTTTCCTGCCAAAGGCATGGGAGGAATCGCAAGCCGAGATGGGCGGTCATCTCTTCCAGACCATTCTGATTTCATTCCAACGGCCTGACCTTCTTACCCTTGGCTCCTGTCAGGGCGGTGGATGGAACCCTGTCAGCCAAGGAGCGTCCTGGGTGGGAACTTCAAAGACATTCAGGGACCAAAGCCAGTGAAGATGTGCTCCTGACCCAGGGTCATGGGGGCTCCTCCCTTCATGTGCTGGGGCCCCAGGGCGTGGGAAAGGACTTGCTGCTGAGAGTCTGGCAAACACAGATTTCGGAGAGCGGAGTGGACGCTCCACGCCAAATCCACAACCCTGCTACGCAATTCCCAAGACTCGAGAGCGTTCGAAAGTCTCAGGCCATGCTTAGACGGCGTTGTGGTGTCTGGGGTGTGGTAAGGGCAGTAGAAATGTAGTCTGAAGTAGGCAATGACTGTCACCATGTCACCATGGACAGACAGGGAAAGCCGCGCCTCCCTCTGCTTTCCCTTTTGGCTGTTCCACCAAGTGCTCAGAGCAGGAGAAATCACCCCTGTGCTAGTACTTAAATCCAGGAACTGCCTCTGGACATTGGCTGAGGTGTGGGAGGAAAGCAGGGTCAAAGGTCACCTATGCAAAAAAAAAAAAAAGAGTACAGGCTGTGTTGTACGAAAGTGGTGTGTGTGTATGTGTGTGTGTGTGTGTGTGCGTGCGCGTGCGTGCGCGTGAGTGACATAATCAGCTTGCACAAAGGCAGTTATCATCATCATTTTATTTTATGTGTGTGGGTGTTTTACATGTATGTCTGTATCACCTGTGTGTCTGGCACCTGGGGAGGCCAGAAGAGGGTGTCGAATCCCTTGGTACTGGAGTAACGGTTGGGAGCCACCATGTAGGAGCCTGGGTCCTCTGAGGAGTAGGAAGCACTCTTAACCACTGAGCCATCTCTCTAGCACCCTATATGATAGGTTATTATTATTATTATTATTATTTTGTTTTTTCAAGACAGGGTTTCTCTGTGTAGCTTTGCACCTTTCCTGGATTCGCTCTGTAGACCAGGCTGGCCTCGAACTCACAGAGATCCGCCTGCCTCTGCCTCCCGAGTGCTGGGATTAAAGGCGTGCGCCGCCACCACCTGGTGACAGGTATTTTTCAAGGGAAACGATTTACATTTACCATTAACAAGGTCAACGCACTCAGATCAAACAGGGGTGTGCAGCAGTACACCCTCCCACCCTCCCCCCTGCATCACCCCATCGCCGCTCCCTGCTTCTGGAGACTCCTCCTCACTTCTCATCCTTTTAAACACACAGGGGAAGCAGCACTGGGCAGTCAGAACCAGTTCCGTCACCAAACGGCAGTGAACACAGCTCGTGCCCTCATTTGCCATCGACTGTAATTAATTAACATCAATTAACGACACACATTATGCAAACGAGTCACTGTTTTCACATTAATTTAGGAACTCAAAGGTCATGTCTGAGCATCCAGGCCTGTGTCCGCACCCAGCTGCAGTGAGGAGGGAGCGTCTCACCTCCCCAGAGCTGCGATCTGCCTCAAAGAACAAACTCGGCAAGCTCCTTTGACACCTTTCCTGTCCTCAAGGTGTCCCCTAGAGTTGGGATCCAACCAGCTCACACAGACAACTGGATTTGCAATGAGCTTCTCATGGCACGTGGGGGAAAAGACTTTTCAGTCGCGGTTCAGTCACGAGCAGGAAAACAGAATTAAGTGTGACAACGGTGACTGCTGCGTGCTGGAAACGGGGCTCTTCCAGCCTGCAGCCGGCAGCGATTGTCCTCACGGAGCCTGCTGGACGCGGCCCTCTCTGCCGCATTCCTGCAGCCACACAGAAAGAACACAGCTGCCACGAGACATGAACTGCTTGTCTACCCAGGCGAATAACCCCCCTGTGGTGAATACCCTTTTGCAGGCGACTCTAGCTCTCCTGCCTGCCTCTGTCTCCCTGGAAGGCGCGCCCTTTCGCTGACTCCCTTCACCATTCTGCAGGGCCTCAGCGTTTCCAGCAAGCATGAGAACCGTACAGCTCAAAAAGGCTGAAACATAAGGCAGAGGGGTAGGCAAGACGGTGCCTGCCAGGTACAGGTGCCTGCAGCCAAGCCCGAGGGCCCAAGTTCAATTCCCAAGACCCATGTAGTGGGAGGAGAGCAGCAACTCCTGAAATGTGTCCTCTGCTACATGCACACTGTGGTGCCCCTGTCACACAACAAACAAATAAACAAACAAATAAACAGGCGATTTCAAAAATCAAAAAAGAGTAGAAAATTCACTATCTCTGTGAATACAGTGCACAAAGTGTGTGTGTGGGGGAGATTTCACCTCTTACTGTTCACTCGGCATTAATCAAGACTCACCCTCTGAGTAGGCAAGTTTCTAATTAACTGCTCATTAATCTCCAAGTTTTAGGAGCACTGCCATTCTTCTCTGGTGGGAGACCTGCTGCTTCCCGCTGCTCGCGAGGCAGGGAATCTGGACTGTGTGGAACTCAAGGCGGAGAAGAAAAGCAACCCCCTGCCCCTGTTGCTTTTCAGCCAGCCACCTCTGGCTGTCAACCTACTCCTCGATTCCTTTGATCCACCCAGGGTGTGTGACTCTTCCTCTGGCCTCCATTCTACCCGCGGCTCCTGCACCCTGAGAGCCGAGGTTCATATCCCTCCAGCCAAATGCTTTCTCAAGAGAGTGAATACAACGGCCTAGAAGATTTCACAGGATGTAAAAGAAAGTATAAAAACGGCATTCTAGTGGTAAAAAACGGGATGTAAAAATAACAGCTCGGGCAGAATGACGTACTCTTAGGTATCACCAAGACCATTTCCTGGGCTGTGAACTACAGTTTGCTGTTGTAAACGTCAGGAGACCTAAACATGTACTGACTACCAATCCACACACACGTTTCGGGCCAGTGAGACGGCCAGGGGCAAAGGCTTGCCACCGAGGGCGACAGCCTGAATTCGACCCCCAGCGCCACACGTGGGAGAAAGAACCGACTCCTGCGAGCTGTCCTCCACCTTTGCACAAGCGCTGTGGCACACGTGCCATGCCACACCTCACACACAGAAGTGCACAGGCACGCGTCAAAGTGACCTGAGGGAGGTGGCAGTCCAGGCCTTTCAACAGGGAGTTGAAACAATTAGACGTGGACACGCAATGAATCTAATGAATGACTCTTGGCCCAGGCCCGTACTTAACTCAGATTCAAACAGCACAGGATAATGTCCTTGCGACCTTATTTAAGCAAAGACATTTTTAGATACACTCTTAAAATGTGGACAAAATAAACTTGGCTAGGAAAAAAAAACAACAACCCTCATTCTGTGACATTGCAAAGAGGATCTCCAGGCTGGCAGGAAACATTGACAAAATGCATCGTCTGAGGAAAGAGGTATTTATAACAACAACAACATCCCCCAAGCTCCACAATAAACATCATTCAGTTAGAAATGAGAAAAAGATTGAATAGATGTTTTGCAGGAAAAGATAGGTTGGTAAGACATGGAAAGATGTGTAGTTTTACTGGTCACTAAGAAAATGCACATTAAAAGTCACAACGCAATAATAGACAGACAACTGTTAAAATGTCCATGAGCAAAACAAAAACATACTAACAAAGGACCGCATAAATGTTGTTGGATTTACAAAATAACAGGGTTACTTGACGTAGTCACTGCCTCTTTATAAAGTTAAAACAGATTTGTCATGAGCCTCACAGCCTCATTCTTAAGATTTCAGTGAAAAGAAATATACATTTCTGCTCAAACAAACCCACACACATCAATGTCCAAGTGTCGCACTGGGTACCGGAAGTCTGTCCGTACAATGGAAAGGGATACATTTTTGAAACGGAAAGTAACATGAACTAATCTTAAGAACACTGCACCAAGGGAAAGGAGCCGGGCCAAACAGCCATATGCTGTCCCGTGCCGTATCTGTGATGCCCTGATGGAGACAAAGCTGTAGGCATAGGAAACACATCTGTAGTTGCCAGGGTTTGGGGTGGACATGAAGGACAGAGAGGAAGTAGGGCCTTCAGGGGCGGCAGGTGGAGCTTTTCCAAACCTTGATTACATACTAGTAGCAGTCCATTTTGAATATATACATATGTGTGTATATGCATGTATAAACATAATGCTACAAGTCATTTTACAGAAAACAAAATTTGGAAGACTCAATGGAAAAAGATAGTAAAATATAATTTTAAAAATAGGAATTTTTTTTAAAGATTTATTTATTATGTATACAGAAGAGGGTACCAGATCTCATTACAGATGGTTGTGAGCCACCACGTGGGTGCTGGGAATTGAACTCAGGACCTCTGGAAGAGTAGTCGGTGCTCTTAACCTCTGAGCCATCTCTCTAGCCCCGGGAATTTTTTTTTTTTAAATGTCAGCCAACAGGAATGTATGTACTCAACAGCAAAAGGAAAAACAGCCTGAGGCACTAATTGGATTGTCCTATGTGGAATGAGCGGTTGTCAGAAGGTCTGTTCACGCTGCAGGTGTGGCTTCTGGAAGGAGAAGAGGAAATGCTGCTCTTCCAAGTCAGAGCTTTTGAAGGATCCCAAGGAAATCATCCGTTCACCTCACAGGCTCTCACAGAGTTAGGGCATTGTGTGCTTATTTGTTTTCTAGCCTAAACGGCCCTCATCCATTTAGATCTATGACTTGACTGTGTGTGTGTGTGTGTGTGTGTGTGTGTGTGTGTGTGTGTCCACGCCACAGTGCATGTGTGGATGTCAGAGGACAACTTTTGGGAGTTGGTTCTCTCCTCCCACCATGCGGGTCCCAGGAATGGAACTCAGGGAGTTACGCTTGGCAGCAAGGGTATTCAACCTGTTGGGCCAGCCAGTTCCCATGTTTATGATCCAAAGACCTCTTTTCTCTTTTAACGGACAGGATTGATGCATCAAACTTAAGCAGATACACAGGATTGTCTTTGTGAATAGTAGAGACTATTCATTAACACAAAGCTACTTTGTCGTCATATAGGACACAGGGAGTGAGCAGCTTTGAACACAAAAACAGATATTGGGGATCTCACAAGCCTAAGATTATTTTCGCTGTGCTCATCATTAACTTCCTCTTAAATACTCTTATTTATCAAATGCCGGAATTCAAGAGTGAGCAGTGGACTGAGGATCACCAGCACGGGATCTCCAAGTCCTCTCTATGCTTCCTGAAGAGTGATAATGAACCACAGCTGACATCTACCCCAGCTCTGATCTCTTTCCAGAGTGTTAGCCAGGCAACTGCAACGTTCTACAGACCCGGTTAACTTTTCATGTCAGAATTTGCCTAGGACTATAGATTCCACTGGCTTTAAAAATTATTGACCAAAGTTCAATGGTTACTTATTTGTTCTTTTGCTCAGACCTCCATCTCTTCACCTGGGCTTCTCCCACCGCTCTGGGAGGTGTGTAGAGGAGGGGATCCTTCACACAAACATCTTTGCCTCTTTAGAGGATTCATCACATAATAAAGGTTGAAATACGTCAATCTGCCGCTGCGTTTACTCGGCTTTACCTGTTCCAGTTCGAAGATATAACCACTTGACTTTAGTGAACAAGCCTAGGTCAAGTTGAACATGCACAAAGGATGTCTCAGACATCGCTGGCGATGCCTGCCCTCCCTGACTCCTTCCTTCCCCACCTCATCTGTGCTGTCCAGTCACCGCTCTGATCTCAGGTTACGTTTTTGAAACGGCATTTAACACACCCTGAAACACCCAGCCCTCTTTCCCTTCTTTCCTCTTCTGTCTTCTCCTCGCTCCTCCCCTTCCTCTCTCTTTTTCCCTAATCTAATGTCTAAAGCCCCCTCTTCTGATTTAAACTCTACAGAAACAGGAACTGAGCATGCTCAGATTACCAGGACCTTCGTCTGGGGATGGTGGCCACACGGTGAATGTTTCCTTAGTCGCTAAACTCAACCTTCAGCTTCGTGCTACCCAAATGGAGACAGACCCAGGCAAGCAGCGTAAGTCAAAGGTGCTTCACTCGTCCGACTTACCTGCAAAGAGGCTCTACAAGGTCCCTTTCAAGAAAATCATGGTCTTTTTTGACAGCCACGATGTTGATGGGAAACTGTGAATCTAGGAGGGAAAGGGAGGCAGAGCTTAATGCCCTTTGCTGTATGTGAACGCAGGCCAATGCACTCAGGCCCGCCACGTTCTGCACAAAACCCCGCATCGTAACCACAGCTACAGCCTATTACCATTGCTGATGGCATTTAAAAATAGCATGCGATTTTATTTTTATCACAGAAAATGCTTTTGAGAGCACAGTGTAAGTACAAAATATGAAAACAAGCACCCGACCTTGGACAAGATTAAATGCTAAGTGCCCTTAGTGTCCATCCTTATCAGACACCCTCAGGTGGAGGTGGTGATGAGCACTGACATTATTCCCACTCACCCAGCACAGGCTACAGACTGATGATTTCATAGAATTCTCAGTTTGGAAGATTTTATTTCCCCTTCACAAAGGACATTTCCAAAAATACCCCAAGTTCAATGGTCTCAGATTCTCTTTTCCTTCCTTCCTTCCCACTCACTTCCTGCCTCCCTTCCCCTCTCCTTCCCTTCCCCCTCCCCTTCATCCTTCCTTCCTCCCCTCTTTCCTTCCTCCCTCTCTTTTTTGGTAGCAAAGTTTGCAGTCATCTTGAAGTTCCCTACTGATGCTACAAGAGAAGAGATTCAAACCCCATGACTATTCCTCAAAATAGGACTCAGACCAACTGGGTGGTTACTGTCAATATCCAGAATATGGCTTTAATTTTAGGTGCCTCTATTACATAGGAAAACCTCTGGGTAATACTTGGGATAACAGCCAAGGTCACATTTAAGGTCAGTTCACTGTGACTGCCACGCCTTCCTATTTTTCACTTCCCCTACTTTCTGATTATAGTTATGATAAAGCTAATGTTTCTAAACCTTCCTCTAAATTGGAAGCAGACACTACCTGGCCTCCCCCGATTCTGGGGACACATCTTTGCCTCTTTAGAGCATGCACTACACAGTAAAAAATTAGACATTATCAGTTTGCTGACGTATTTACTTGGCCTGACAAATTCCAATTTGAAGACATAACCACTTGGTTTAAAAAAAAAAATCCAGTCAAGTTAGATGAAAAAGTATTTCACAGTGACTGAATCCTTCCTGGTCCCCAAATGAACACCACCTCACTCTCCTGGCAAGTGAGTGTCCATCACAGTGAGAAGCACAGACAAGAGAGCCCAGAGACGCTAGTTTTAAGTCCTGACTACTTCCTTGCTGTGTTTCTCTGGGCAACACCCTGTTCCTCAACTGTACAATACCACAGTCATGATGGCTACTTTATGGTGGGAGTGTGAATACTGGTTTTTGAATAATAGCTGGCATACAGAAAGCTCTCTTCCCATTATGTTTATGCAACATTTATGGGTTAGACACAGTCTGGCATGTGCATGTTTCTGAGCTAACAGCGCATCTTAGATAATTATGGACTGCTCCCATTTAAATCTCATAGTAGCTGTGGCATGAACATTATAGTGTATATATTTATATGTAATACTCATCAAGAATTAAAAGGCTGGCATTTCACTTAAGGAGAGTAAGCTGTTCATTGCTGTTTTCTTTGGACACAGACCTAGACATGTTTGGGAAGAGAGAATCTTAATTGAGAAAATTCCTCCATTGTAGTGGCTTGCAGGCAAATCTGTGGGGTATTATCTTGACTAGTGATTGATGGAGGAGGGCCTCACTCACTGTGGATGGTGCCATTCCTGGGCTGGTGGTCCTGGGTTCTATAAGAAGGTGAACTGAGCAAGCCATGATGAGCAAGCCAGTAAGCAGCACCCCTCCATGGGCTCTGCATCAGCTACTGTCTCCAGGTTCCTGCCTTGAGTTCCTGTCCTGACTTCCCTCAGTGATGGAGTATGACCTGAGAGTTATAATATGAAATAAACCCTTTTCTCCTTATTTTGGTCATGGTGTTTGTCACAACAGAAACTCTAACTAGAACAGAGAGTCACTTAACATTCTGGACTTTTCCTTCCTAATTAGTAAATTGCTGGGAGAGAGTAGGAGGCGGGAATATCTTACACTTAAACTATAGGAGCTATAGGAATCCCTTCGTTCCTTCTTCTTCTTCTTCTTCTTCTTCTTCTTCTTCTTCTTCTTCTCTCCTCCTCCTCCTCCTCCTCCTCCTCCTCCTCCTCTCTCTCTTCTCTCTCTCTCTCTCTCTCTCTCTCTCTCTCTCTCTCTCTCTCTCATCTAAAAGGCTCTGTAGGACCCCATGGAAACTTTTTTTTTTATCAGAGATTCTAAGCTTCAAACTACATTCCAACATTAACTCTCCTTTGTCCTCACAGAATTTAAATGAACAAAGTAGAGAAAAAAAACCTTTTGGTTTTTAATATAAAATTGAGATTTTGGATGAAAGGACAGGAGTCATCTATAAGTTAAGATAAATTCTGTTGGATCTTTCCAGCCTACATAACATTTGTGCCGTCAGGAAGAGAAGCTGCCTTTGTTCATGTGCTAGGTGCCCTCTCTTGAGCTCTCAGACCCGCTCTGCTGTCTCCTACTTTGCTGTATGCTTTGAGACCCACTGGGAGCGTGGATAATATCTAAAGAGGCTCACACTATCTGCCTTCCTTTGTGTTGGGTCAATGGGAAGCCGTGGTTGAAATGCAAGGAGGGATCTGCTGTGGGATGTTCTGTATGGCAAATGTGTTGCTCTGATTGGTCAATAAATAAAACACTGATTAGCCAGTGGCTAGGCAGGAAGTATAGGCGGGACTAACAGAGAGGAGAAAAGAAAGAACAGGAAGGCAGAAGGAGTCACTGCCAGCCGCCACCAGGACAAGCAGCATGTGAAGATACTAGTAATCCACAAGCCATGTGGCAAGGTATAGATTTATGGAAATGGATTAATTTAAGCTATAAGAACAGTTAGCAAGAAGCCTGCCACGGCCATACAGTTTGTAAGCAATATAAGTCTCTGTGTTTACTTGGTTGGGTCTGAGCGGCTGTGGGACTGGCGGGTGACAAAGATTTGTCCTGACTGTGGGCAAGGCAGGAAAACTCGAGCTACAGGGATCCATGGCCAACTGTGTGCTCCCTCCAGGGATATGTGTGAGGTTCTTCTTTTCTGGGCTCTGGCATCATCCCCTTGTGGTAGTGACAGCTCCAATAACTATAAGCCCTTGGCTCCTTCTTTGTGTATATCTTATCTACAATTTTGTAATAAATACCAGTAGCTCTAATTTTCCACAGATGGTCTCGTGTGCCATCTGCTCACTACTGGACTTGACTACGTCATGATGTATATATAAGGATGATCTACAAAACATCGAAGATTTGATGATGATCTTAGAAATCAATAAGATACGGATAAATGAAAATGGTGGTTAATGAGAATGGTCCCATAGGGTCATCGTGTTAGATTACTTGATCCCTAGTTGGTAGAACAGCTTGGAGAAGCATTAGGGGATATGGCTTTGTTGGAGGAGGGGTGTCTCTAGGGGTGGGCTTTGAGATTTCGGAAGCCCATGTCATTCCCAGCATTTACCCTTTCTGCCTCTTGCTTGTGGATCAGACGTAAGTCTCAGCTACTGCTCCAGCACTGTGTCTGCCTGCTGCTCTGCTCCCTCCCCATCATGGTGGCCATGGACTCTAACCCTCGGAAACTGTAAGCCCCAAATAAACTTCTTTCTTCTATAAGTTGCCTTGGTCATGGTGTTTTATCACAGAAATAGAAAAGTAACTAAGACAATAAGTTTATTAACTATTAATTAAAGAATCAAGAACCAGAAGTATAATACTGGCAAGAAAAGCCACTTACCAAAAACTCAGAAGACTGACATCTGGTCCATAACATTTTTTTTTTAAATGTAAAATAAGCATAAAGAAGGGCTATACCCAAACAACTAGTTTAGAGACATCTAGGAAGCTTACTAAAGACAAATTCATTGCAATCTCAAGACAACTGAACACAATGAAGATAAAACCAGGAAGAACATGCTAATCGGCAAAGCGCGTTGTGGCAGACACTGGAAAGAAGCTGAAGAGCTGGGTGGGCATCTGCAGGGGGAGAGGGGAGCGGAGTGTGAACGGGGTGGTGGTGGTGGTGGTGGGTGGGCGGGGGGGGGCACTCTTATTTCCAGATGTGTCAGAACGAGCTTAGGATTGCCAAGGCTGAGGGAGGAAGGAAGCAAAGCCACAGTGCCTCAGAGCAACGACCCAGAAAGCACCAGGCAGGGTCCACATGGTTCGTCCTGAGTTTCCTCTCTTCCTGAAGAAGGAAGGGGCAGGGTCACATACCTTCGTACAGCTGAGCGTACTGCGGGAACCCGGCAGCTCGCAGCCAGTCACATGCTTCCTTTGCCTCGATTTCTGAAAAACACAAGAAAAAGAACATTGTGAGTCCGACAGCCACAACCCAGTTCTGCTGGTGTGCGCTCGAGAGTCGAGACGAGGCAAAGCTTCTCCTGGGTTGTCTCGTGTCAGTTAGTCTACCCAGAAGGGAGAACACACAGAATGTCCAGGCCACTCGAGGCGCTTGCTGTGTCTGCTCAGATTATCTCCGTGGGGCCACAGTTCACGGAATGACAACCAACCACGGAGGGCAGAGCACAAAGTCTGGATGTCCTCCAGGGAAAAACACCGTATTTAAGCACCAAGGAACTAGGTGCTGAGGGAGGAGAAGAAAGACTTATTATAATAATCATAACCCTCTTTTTAATGGACCTTTTAAACTTTCCAAGATAAGCCCGAGATTATTTATTCAACCTTGCTTTACTCTTTCACTCAAGATAAAAAAAACAAAAAAAAACAAAAAAACACAAGCAGCAGTCCATTTTCTCACGAACGAAGGCATTACAAAAATCCAGTTTCACCGACGGTTTTAATTCCCAATACATCGCATGAAGATGTTCATTGGTCAAGCCTGTTGGAATGACTTCAAACTCAAGAGTGCAGAGGAGAAAAGGATGCTGAGACCCGAGTCTCACGGAGCAGCCAGACCCGAGAAGGCCACACCCCAGAGGCTGGCTGGTCCTTTGGGTGACCATTGGTGGGGTGGATATACCCGCTGCCCATGCGAACATCCTCCCTGAGGGAGTCTGTGGAGTGACATGGGAGGAGCGTGTAAACCAGGTCGTTCTCTGACCTCATGAACTGTGGAGGATTTCACAACCACCATGCTGTTAGATAAACATCAGCCCAGGGAAAAGAAGTTCATCTGGCAGGAGGTCAGTTTCTCCAAATAGAAGTAAAAAGCCCAGGGAGAGGTCCCCGCCAAAGATCTCCCCAGCCGCTGCGATGCTCAGTCGGTGTGTTTCCGTTTCCCCGGGGGCTTGTTCCTCTGTAGTCAAAACTGCTAGCAAAGGCCTTCCTTGAATCCTTTGTACACACGCGCGCGCGCGCGCGCGCACACACACACACACACACACACACACACGCACACGCACACGCACACGCACACGCACACACGATCTACACGAGCATGGGCCGCAGGCCTGAGACTGTGCGCCCTTTCTAACAAAATCTCAGCAGCTGTCCAGCATGTTTGATGTGACACAGCCATTTAATGTATATTAAAACAAACCAAAGGTCAGATCTTAGCTCCCAAAGACGCACAAAAGCAAAACCTTCAGGGAGGCAGAGCTTCCCTTAGTATCCCCAATCTGCCGCCACCCCAGGAATAGAGAACCTCCAAGTTCTGGTCTTTGTAGCATTGAGGGGTTCCTGCTAATTCTGACCAGCATGGGTTTCATATTCACGTCAAGTTTCAGGCTGGGTATCCACCGCCTGCTTCACTATGACACTGGCTGATTTCCGGACTTTAAGTTCAGTTAGGAGTTGGTAAGGAATCAAAGTACTCTGTATTTTCTAGCGAATCACACCAATTATGCATTTTGCTGTTTTATTTTTTTTTGTACTATGATCAAAAAGTAGATTTTTTTAGCAAAAAAGTCCCAGAGAGCCAGAAAAGGATGACATGGAGAGACCTAAAAGCCAGGAGCTCTACAGCGTAAGGAAACTCAGAGGGAAATGGAAATTCAGGGAAACAAAGGATGGTAAACCCCTGGGAAAGAAATGATAACAAGATGTGGGGACCTAGAGCCACAGCTCTGTCTAGAAAACCTGCTGGAACTGAGAACTCTGGTCAGGCATTGGGATGGGATGGAAGCTAGGCAGAACGATTTTACAGAAGGTCTCTCCAGACGATTTCACTTCCTTTCAAAAAAATCATTGTTTTAAAACGCCTGTGCCAAGTTTTTAGGTTTCAGACTCAAATCTAAATTGCGAGGAGTAAATAATAATAAATAGTCAAAACTTTAGAAATAATTGCCTAGCCTGTCTCACACAGCGCACACAGCGAGACGTGACCGTCTCTAATTGCACTCTATGACATGTGCCTTTATTGTGCCTAAATGCTTCTATCAAGCTGTGCACATGCGTCCTTTTGGCATTCTTACAGGGAAAGATTCAGTGACAGCGTTCTTCCTTAATGGAGGATCTTGTTTCAGATGCTTCTAGATGACTTGTAGAGTTGATAATGAAGGATGGGAAGGGATGCTGTGCTTTGTGGTGGGTGGGAAGGGATGCTGTGCCTTGGGGTGGATGGGAAGGGATGCTGTGCCTTGGGGTGGATGGGAAGGGATGCTGTGCTGTGCCTTGGGGTGGATGGGAAGGGATGTGTTTGAACACTTGGTCCCCATATGCTGTGGTGGTGTGTTTTAGAAGGCTGTAGAATCTTAGAAGGGACATAGCTGCAGGGGATGGGCCACTGAGGGCGTGGGGGTGGGTTATAGGTCAGCCTCCTTTCTAATGAGCTCTGTGCTCTCCAGCCTGTCCAGATATGAGCAAGTCCTCCCTACCATGCCAACCTGTATCCCCTCAAACTGTGACACAAAGCAAATCCTCCCTTAAAATCTGTTCTCTTGGGCATTTTGTCAACATCGTGAGAGAGGTAACCAGTGCCAGACAAGTGGGAACCACAAGGGAGCAGGGAGAGTGTTGTGGGATGGTCTGTATGTCAAATTGCTCTGATTGGTCAATAAATAAAACACTGATTGGCCAGTGGCTAGGCAGGAAGTATAGGCGGGACTAACAGAGAGAAAAGAAAGAACAGGAAGGCGGGAGGAGAGACTGCCAGCCACCACCATGACAAGCAGCATGTGAAGATGCTGGTAAGCCACGAGCCACATAGCAAGGTATAGATTTATGGAAATGGATTAATTTAAGCTATAAGAACAGTTAGCAAGAAGCCTGCCACGGCCATACAGTTTGTAAGCAATATAAGTCTCTGTGTTTACTTGGTTGGGTCTAAGCGGCTGTGGGACTGGCGGGTGACAGAGATTTGTCCTGACTGTGGGCCAGGCAGGAAAACTCTAGCTACAAGAGAGAGGTCAATACGTAGTGAAAAAGGAATCAATCTGTCTAGAGGACACAACAGCTCTCTATACACACCCAGTATCGGGGCACCTTACCCGGCACAGTGATATTAAGATAACGAAGGGAATAATGGCTGCTGGCCTAGCGTCTTGACATCGCAATTGAAGAGCAAAGGAAACTTTACCAACCAGCAACAAAACCATCTCGTATAATCGCCACCATCAAATTTCACTTTGCCTGTTCAGCTTAGTTGGAAATGGGCCTTACGGCGTCTCTGGCTCACCCACAGTCCTTCGAACCCCTATCCGACAAATGCTGTTTTCCCCAGGGCCTTTGCAGTGGCCAAGACGCAGGACAATTAGAAGTGAGTCGTATTGCCGGTGCCATTTCACAAAGATCCATCTAATGAGATTTAAATGGCACTTGATGAGGAAAGCATGGACATTTATTTTTTAATGCACTCTCGGTAACCATCACCGTATTATACAAAAGCATTAAGAGCCATTAAAATCACATTTTGACTATTCTGTTTGTTCCCCATTTGCAGCCCTCACCTGCTCTTGTAGCAGCTGCAGCAATACGTCAATTCACTGCAGCCTTCCTCTGAAAACACAAGCTGTGTTTTCAAGAATGCCATGGGGTGCCAGGGCCTCCAGATCTCTCCTGAGGTTATTGTACTAGAGATGTCCCCTTTTACCCGAAGAGATGTAACCCAAGATTCCCAATGGATGGTGAAACCCTGTTTGTGGTCAAAGCCCATTATACGCCATGACTTTTGATTTGATAGCCAAGATGGCTTCCAAATGACTGTCAGGCAGGTGACACACACAGTGTGCACATTTGAGACAAAAAGGCAACTCTCATCCCCAGTGTGATACAGTGGGACCCTGTGGGACCCTGTGGGACCCTGTGGGACTCTGTGAGATTTCATCATGCTCCCCAAACTCATGAGTTGTTTGTTTTATCTATCTATGTATCTATGTATTTTTGTATCTATGTATCTGTCTATGTATCTATGTTTCTATGTATCTATGTATCTATCTATGTATTTATATATGTATCTTTTGTGCAACCATCTTATGTATATATGTATGTATGTATCTATCTAATGTATGTATGTATGTATGTATGTATGTATGTATGTATCTATCTATCTATCTATCTATCTATCTATCTATCTATCTACGTTCAGTGTTTTCTGAGGTAGACTTCAAGTACCTGAAGTTATGGAAAGGGAAATTGAAGAAAGGTTTATTGCACTTCACTTCGGAGAATGTAATCCATTTGGCTGGGTACCATGACAGGACTTCTTCAGAACTAAGGGTGAAATTTGTGCATGTGTCTGTCATATAAGTGTGTATATGTCCAAGTGTGTGTGTGTGTGTGTGTGTGTGTGTGTGTGTGTGTGTGTGTGTGCAGATGACTATGCACAAGTGTGAGAACATGGAGGCTAAAGTTGACCTTCCTTTATTGTTGTCCTGCTTGTTGCTTGAGACAATGTCTGTCTCTCACTGAATCGAAAGCTGAACATTCAGCCAGACCACCTGGCCACCTGGCCAGCCAGCCAGCCCTGTGGAACCTTCTGCCTCTACTGTCTCAGTGTTGGGATTACAGGCATGCACCACCGAGACTCAGCTCAGCATCTTGCCTGGCCAGTGCTTGGCCAATGGAGCCTTCTTCCCAGCCCCTCCAATATCAGTTTTATAACAAGTCCACATAATAAACAATAATCATAATAATCAAGTCACTTGGCTCATTATACCCAAGATTTTTTTTGTTGAGTGTCCTAAACTCTATGTATACTATGAATCCAATACACACTAAGCTTCTCCATCAGATAACGGAGATGGTTGCTAAGTGAATAAAAGACAGAGAACATACACGGCCTGGGTACAAGGGACAGAAGGATGACTCAACATCGTCTAGTTATAACAGCAGGATGGTGTGTAGTTGGGAATTGGGATGGTTTGAGGCTGACCATCCCAATTCCCAACTACACACCATCCATGTGTTCCTGAGAAGTCTCCTTCTCCCACAGTGTAGCCTGAGGAGCCCTAGGGTCTCACGTCAACGGCACTGGGGGCCTGGAAACAACTTGTGTTTCAATGACTTATGCAACAAGTTCAGTAGGCGTCTGGTTGGGGTTGGGTACTCCTCTATTTCTTGTTGTTGTTTGTTTTTAATTAATTAATTATATTTTATGTGCATTGGTGTTTTGTCTGCATGGATATGAGGGTGTCAGGTCCCCTGGAATTGGAGTCACAGACAGTTGTGAGCTGCCATGTGGGTGCTGGCAATTGAATCCCGGTCCTCTAAAAGAGCAACCAGTGCTCTTAACCGTCTCTCCAGCCTCGGGAACTCTCTCTTGAGACCTGTCTGTGATTCCGATTTGACAGGATGTCACAGGCTTCGCCTCAGCTGCCTCAGCTTCACCTCCTCACCTGACCTA
Source organism: Peromyscus leucopus (assembly GCF_004664715.2). Lineage (NCBI taxonomy): Eukaryota > Metazoa > Chordata > Mammalia > Rodentia > Cricetidae > Peromyscus > Peromyscus leucopus. Next base: position 35,279,976 of record NC_051082.1, read on the forward strand.
CAGCCAGTTGCTTAGAGTGTGACAGAGCTGGGGGGGGTGGGGTGGGTGGGTGATGGGGACATGTGGGAAAGGGGGGCTGTCTCAGTGGGGCTGGAGGGCTGTATGTTCCTATGGGTATGGGAATACAGGCACCGTAGAAACAAACCCTGGCTAGTGATATGTTTTTACAAAATCGTACCATGTTTCTTAATAATTGCACACATTCAGTTTTGAAACATTATTGAAGGAAACCTGGAAGGCACAATCAAAGTAAACCTTGTCTCATTACCAACACATACTTTAATGTACGTTATCTGCCTGAGTGGCAACATAATAGTATCTTAGCTCGATTGCTGTTCACAAACATAATTACACACCGTGAGTATGTTCCCATATGATGATATTATTTATAAAAAAAAAAAAACCATGAAACTTATTTTGTTTGCGGAATGATTTCTTAAATATGTTGATATTTGAATACTACCAAGTTGTATTTGGCTGGGGGTGCTAACAACGAACGTAGCCAAAATGAAACGCTTCAGGAAGTCCTGCCCAGGGCAGACTGAAGGTAGGAGGAGGCTGGAGATTCACAGAGGTAGAGACTTAGACCGTTTTCCTCAAAGGGGACGGGACTTAGCGACTTCGGTGCGAAGGAACAGTGGCCGCTCCAGACGCAGGACGGCCACGGTCAAGGCAAGAGCTCTGCTGAGCTTTGAAGGGTCTGCTGCGCAACTTAACTTGGCCACTCCTCCCACGTTACGGCCTCATTGTATTTTCAAACTGGTGCGCGCATCGAGAGAGAAATGCCTAGCTAAGCGTGTTCAGTACGTTTGGGTTCACATTGTACCCTGTATGGCATAGCTAACCCAAAGGCATGAAGTAGTCTTCCTAACTGGCCGAAGATTCGAACCAGGGCTACGTTAGGATGAATGATGAGAAATCTGACTGGCTGGAAGGAGCCAGGGCTCCTCTCCCGCGAGTTTTATTACTGGGGTCGTCACGACCACTGTCCTCACAAAACTCCTGCAGACTTCACAGACAGACTGGCCCCAGTGTGAAGCAGCTGCTTCCCACGTGTTCATGAAGACACTCAACAGGAGTGAGTCGGGAAGGGGGCCTGGGGAGCCCTGGCTTCCCCCTCCACTGAACTGGAGAGCGTATTGTGCATCTTGTTCCCAAAGAAGGTCTTACTAGCACTGAGGGGTGACTCAGCCACCACGAGATGTCTCCTTGGATGCAATTAACCAACATTATGGTATCTGAGAGGGGTTAGGATTTCAACAGGCTCTTGGTTATAGGTTTAGGATAATTCATACTGATGAGCTAGTTCCATGATTAATGTACTACTTAAGGCAAATGACGCCTTTGCCTTCAGAGAGAACTTCTCAAGTGAAGGCCCTGCTTATTAAATGTGTATTCTTTGGTCAGATACGAGGCGGATTCTGTTCAAATTAATGCCAGGCTAGCCAATTCGTCTCTATATGGCCATGAATAACATGCTCATTAAGACTGCACAGAGCACATACTTCCCAGGATCCTTCTCCCAGGAGGGCATTAGAACCTAAATTACAGGTGTAGGCCAGCACGTTATGGTTTTCTCTGCCTTCGATTTAGAGTCTATGGCCTGATGTCAGATCCATCATTTTTCCTGCATTTTATGAATCTGTATTAAGTTTGTTTTGGTATTTTTAATACCTGAATAATTCTCACACACACACACACACACACACACACACACACACACACACACACATACACTAAAGGTGCTTTTTTGTATAACATTTTCCTTTATATGATATTCTAAGTGAGGACAGGAAGCTAAAATACAGGTTATTTAGGGCAAATTTAAGATTGCCAATCAATACATTTTCAAAACATCAAGTCAGTTTATAAACACCTGTTTTATCTCACTATGGTTTCAAACAACCCTTTTCTAGATGCACAACAAAACATATTGCTGTAAGGAAAAAGGAAGGAAAAACCTGGTAGTTCATAGATGCATACAACGCTGTGGCATCTAAATCCACTCCACCAGATCAGAAGCTCTTGGCTCTGAGCATGTGCATTTCTTTCTCCAAAGCCAGAGTCACGTAATGACATAATGTTCATTCCATCATCAATTCTTAAAATTTTTTTTTGTTTTTAAATTATGTGTCTGTGTGTATCTGTGTGCGTGTATGTTCTCATGGATGCAGTTTTCACAGAGGCCAGAAGGGGGCTTTGGATCTCCTGGAACTGGAGTTACAGGCAGTTGTGAGGCACTATGTGGCTGCTGGGAACGGAACCCAGGTCCTCTGTAAGAGTAGCCAGTGCTCTTAACCACTGAGTTGTCTCTCCAGCCCTTCATCTTAAGGTTAGCCTTATTTCCTAGTTTTGAAATATCAACTGCAAGCTGGATTAGTAACAAATCTCGTCACTAAAATAATTTCTATTACAGTAAAAGGAGGGTAAGCCTATTTTAAGAAATAGGTTTATTCCTTTTCACCGAAGAGCTGTTTTAAATTCTTTTTCAGCCAAGTTGGGAAAATCATGTGTAGTATGTGTATATGACACACATCATATAGCACATGGAATTTATACTAAGCATAAACATGCAAACTAAGTTCTTTTAATAAATAATCAAATATATAATTAGTTAGCTTGGTCATACGATCCACTTCACCCAATAAGAGGTAAGCAGAAGTAATATACGCTAATTAAAAAAAAAACCTTAAAAACACATAGGGGTTGTCACCTGCCAGTTTTCCCTTTCTTGTCCCTGTGTCATGAGGCTGCATGTCCTAGGTAGGGGTGGCACTCCACCTGGGTCTCAGAATGATGACACAGGGGCCAGAGCCACAGCAAATCAGCCCCTGGCATGAACCTGGAGCAAGGAGCAAGATTTCTGTCTTTTTTATCACATTACGGTTTCAGAGATTTGCTGAAGCAGCCATCTCCTGTGAGCTAATTTAAGGTGCTGCCTTCCCCATGTGAGGTGTACGGAAAACACTATGAACCTTTATTTCTACTGGAAACTGGAGTTGAATGTCTGCTGCTGTGGCTCTGGAATGAAGGCAGTTGGAATCACTTCTTCCCCCAAACTTGCATCCTTGCTGACTGCTGCCAGCTTGTGTGAACTCGGAGAACATAAAAAGTCTCATTTGTACCACAGAAAAGCCAGAACAAGAAAGCTTTAGGGGTATAAACACCATTCTTCGGGCCTATAATTCCTAATAGTACTTAACGAGATAAAAATGTACAGTCTCCCCACTCCAATCAGTACCAAAGAGAGAGCAGAGAGGATACACTTGTCCAGCCAAACAATTTCTGACCAGACTGTGTTGACTCAAGTTTTCCATTAGACAACGGACAGCTCTCGTCTCCTTTTTCATTTGGGACAGACTGTTCCCATCAGGCACTTGTGATATTTCCCAGGAAGGCTGCATGCGTCTACAAGCGTGTGAACATCCTCAGCCTTTTGAAGTCGAGGACACACTGCTTAGCACTAGTTCTCAAGAGAGTCTTCAAGATGAAGTCAGTTAAACCAATGAAATCAAAGTAGGGAGATAAGAGCTGATTCATTAGAAAGACCACGATTTACAGGTGTGGGCTGAAGTGCCTTGAATATTGACCCACCATGACAACAGGTTCTAGTAACACTTTTGGAGCAAGCACATGAGTTTGGAGTCTCTCTCTCTCTCTCTCTCTCTCTCTCTCTCTCTCTCTCTCTCTCTCTCTCTCTCTCTTCCTCTCTCTCTCTCTCTCTCCCCCTAGTCCTGTCTATCTTCTAGCAAAGTAAAGAGCGCACAGGAGTTGTCCTGATGTTGGTTCCCCATCAGGATGTCTAAACTCTGCATTGGAGGGACTTTGATCTCCCCAGTTGGAAGCTGCCAGGCTGTTGGTTTCTTGCTTTCCAAGAGGCACTCTTCCATCCTATATGGCTCTAAAAAGCATTTTTTAAATGTTTGTGTGTGTGTGTGTGTGCACGCGTGTGCGCTGTGCGCGTGTGCATTTGATTACAGGTGTCTCAAGAGGTCAGAAGCGGGCATCAGATCCCCTGGAACTATAAATACAGACAGCTGTGAGCCACCACCATGTGGGTGCTGGGAAGCGAACCTGGTCCTCTGTGAGCTCAGCAAGTGTTCTTAACTGCTGAGGCATCTCTCCAGCCCTTCGAACTTACTTTTAAACATTAAAAAGCATGCATGTTCTTAGGGACTCAAACTCCTCTTGTAACTGTTTTTAGGCTATGTCTGAATGTCTGTACTTGGAAGAGGGTGGCACTCAGTTACCTCAACTCTTCCACAGCTCCATGACTCCAACGACACCAGAAACTTTCATGATATTGATGAAAGGCTTGATACGTTTTAGGATAAAGCGAGCCACCCACCCTCCGTGCTTTTTATATGCTTCAGCTCCTCATAGGGCTGGCGTGGCAAAATGCAGCTCAGCCAGAACCCCTGACGCCTTTCTGAGACTTGTGATGAACTTCTCTCCAACTGCAATGCCTGGATCCAATAAAAACAATTTTTGTTTAATTTAGAAATGTTTGTAATTTTATTATACATAAAAACTTGATGTTGTGTATGTGCGTTCACTTGCATTCTTTGGCATAGGTTTAGACTGTAAATAAGATATTCACTGAAGGTCTTTCAGTGTGCCTTTGGTAGCTTTGGGGAAGGCTTTCTTTCTGGATGTTGAATTCAGATGGCATTGGCTCTGCAGGTGATTTTCTAAATGCACAACATTTATCCTAAGAGGATAAGAAGAAGAAGACTCAAGAAATTAAGTTGTCATTTGTTTTTAGCCACTGATTTCATTTATCAGTGTTCTTCAAGGCAAAGAAGACTAGCAAGTGAAGAAATGAAGTACTGGGATTATTATTGGGTGTTCCTTAACAATTCTTTTTTTTTTTGTGTTGTTGGTTTTCGAGACAGGGTTTCTCTGTGTAGCTTTGCGCCTTTCCTGGAGCTCACTTGGTAGCCCAGGCTGGCCTTAACAATTCTTTAAGGAAGGAATTTATGAATGAGTTCAGGTAGTTGAAATAGCTTTACCTGGTTTGGGGTGGAGGAGTCCAAGGTTTAATTGATGAGGTCAATGCAACCTGCAGTGGTTTGAATAAGAACAGCTCCCACATGCCCACATGTTTGCATGCTTAGTCCCCAGGGGGTGGAACTGTCTGAAAGGATTGCAAAGATCATGAAGTGTGGCTTTGGTGGAGGAAGTGTGTCACTGGGGTGTGGGGGGATGCGCTCTGAGGTCTCAAAAGCCTGTACCAGGCCCAGTCTCTCTTTCTCCCTCTGCCTGTGGATCAGGATGTAAATCTTAGCTACTGCTCGGGGGCCATGTGTGCCACCATGCTCCTGCCATGACAGTAACAGACTAACCCATGAACCTGCAAGCAAGCCCCCCCCCGTTAAATGTTTTCTTTTCTAAGAGTTGACCTGGTCATGGCGTTTCTTCACAGCGATGGAACAGTGACCGAGTCTCAACCCTTTTCTCCATCAGACACACGGACCCTTTTCTCCATCAGACACATGGACCCAGTGCTGACTTCCGTCAGTCCACAGTCTAAGTGTGTGTCACACCGATACTGAAGTCCGTTGGAAATATTGCATTTCTCTCATAGGAGAGTTGTAGATTTAAATAAAGAAATGTATGTATGTGTACACATGTGACATTTAAGCAGGAGACCATTTGTGAGGGAGAAGGGGACCAACAAAGAGAAAAGTAGTAAAGGGATGACTTTGAACCAAACACAATGATGGATAAGTAGGAAAATGTCATAATAGAACACTATTTCATATAGTAATTGAAATTAACAAGAAGTAAAAGACAACTGAGACACCCCACAAATGCGTGATAAACATCTTAGGTAATAATTAAATAAAATATAAGTGTGCTTTTAAGCGCCTTAAACCTTACATTGTTTACTCTGCATAGCAGGTAACTCATTTTGTAGAAGATTCATGTGGCTTTTGTCATTTGTCCCAAAGTCTTAGGAACAATATAGGGAACGACAGATACATGAATCATGTAAGTACAGAATTGCTCTTAAACAGAGATGCATCCACATACCCACCTCACATGATGTGAATGTAATTTAGTGCCAGACCTAACTTCCAGGGACATACCCCTTTATCCATGTAGTCAGTATGACAGCAGTCTAACATGCTTGTCCAAATACTGATCAGATTCAAGCCCACAAGGATAGTTTTGCAGGGCTGGAGAGATGGCTCAGCAGTTAAGAGCACTGGCTGCTCTTGCAGGAGAATGGGGTCTGGATCCCAGTACCCACGTGGTGGCTCACAACTCTCTGTAACTACAGTTCCAGGGGATCCTACACCCCTTTTTTGGCCTCTTTGGGCACTGCACACACACACACACATACACATAGACACACACACAGACACACAAAGGCAAATATTCACACACCTGAAATACAAATAAAATCTTAAGAAGATAATGTTCATAAGAACAGACTTGAGGTAGCGAACTAACTTTGTAGTCCTCCTTAAATGGAATCCAAGAGAAGGATAACATATTTGAGATATAGATTTAAACACTCACCCATGCACACTCCAACTAAAGTGTACCAAACCAACAGTTCAAAGAGCTACCAATGCTCTGTTCATCACGGCAGCACCAGCCAATGAGGGAAGGGGCCCAATGACAAGACCTGGGAGACGCTGATTTCAGGATGACACTGAAGCCTAGCCAATGCACAAGCTGGCAGAGCTGTTAGGGCCCCTGGTAGGGCTGCCAAGCAAGGGCCCAAACTGGTTGTCAGCTCTGCTTAGACAGAAAATAGACTAATAAGACCTTATAGAGGGCCAGAGTATTTTGAGTAAAGATACAATGTCAAATTAATTTCAAATGTCAAATTAAACTGCAGCTGGGTCTCCATATCCTCTGGATTCTGTCCGCATGGACTCAATCAACCTCAGGTTAAAGACATGGAGGGAAAATAGGCCTGACCTGAACAGGCACAGACCCTTCCCCTTGTCCTTGTCCCATGGGTCATGCAGTGAGGTAACTAGTTCCGCAGCATTTCTGTCATTTGAAGTATCTGATGCAAGTCATCTACAGATTAGAGAACAGACAGGAAGCTGTTCCTAGGTCGCATGTAGCGACTCCACTGTCAGCAAGTGAGAGACTTTTATGGATCTTGGTGTCTGAAGGAGTGGGTGGAGGCGGTGGAGCAAAGCCAGGAAGACACCAAGGGGTGGGGGAGTAATGTCAATTTTCTCTTTTTGAGCAAGAAGACGAACAAAAGGTGAAAAAAATGAAAAGAATGAAACTGAAAATCCCCTTAGAGATGAACACGTTCAGTTAGCATGCAGCTACTTGTCACTTATGAAAATGTGTAAATACATCTATGCTAAGGTCATTATGTATTATTTTTAAAGATTCATCTAATTTTATGTGTGTGTGTGTGTGTGAGTGCAGGTGTCTGTGGAGGCCAGCAGAGGGCGCCAGATCCCTGGGAATCTGTGTCGCAAGCACTTTCACCAGCGGAGCCATCTTGCCAGCCCTTTTATAACCTCCTAAAAATCCGTATTTTCAGCTGACAACGCCACCAGATGTCCTTTCAAACACTCTAGGTAACTAAATAATATTCCTGCTGCCATTCATTCAAGACCTTCTCTTCTTATCAACCAAGGCCTCCACACTCCTGAGTTTAAAATAAATTCATGTCTCCAGAGGCTTTCATTCTAAGTGAAAAAAAAAAGTTACCAGCATGCACGTCCTAATGAATGATATTCAGAGCGCTCTCTGGGTTGACATTTCCCATGTTATTTTACATTCTGGATTAAGACACATCTCATATGGTTCTGATTTATGTTCTCAGCAGACTTCACAAAGGAAATTCCAAGTGGAAGTCTATTCCTGCAGCAGAGCTCGGCTTCAGTGATGCCACAGGGACGCCTTAAACTAACAGGAGTCAGGAAGTGCAAGGTCAAGCGTGGACCATGTTCCTGTCTCTTTCTTCTTGGAAGTCTTAGGTATGCAGACAGCAGATATCTCTGTAACAGCTGCTCCCTTATCCTTGACCTGCTCTATGTGAATTTACACTGTTTCGAGGGTGCATTTCACTCTAAGTATGAAACTGATATTTCTTGAAAGCTAAAGTTTCAGGGTTTGCTTTAAAAAAAAAAAAAAAAAAGACAACAAACAAGGCCAAATAGAGGCAAATCTTCCATCTTTTGAAAATGACCATGTGAACTCTGGTAGATTACAGACTCCAAAAGTCATACACATATTCACACACACAGTGTGACCCTTTTTCATGAAACTAGCAAAGTCGTTCAAAGTGAACATCTGAAAAGACAAGATGATTTCACTTTTACGCACCGCTTTCCAGGGAAGTCAAGACAAACAACAACACCCAAGAGGATGTATTCTAGCTTCTTTCTTGCTCAAGTTTTTTTCTCGCTGAATACTACACGTTCCTCTCTAAAGAGAGTCTGTCAGTTTATCTAGGAAGCAGTCCTAGGACACAGGCAGACCAAGAGGATGCTGGCTGAGCATGGCTGAAAGGGAAGGCTGAGGTGAAATTCCAGCTCCATGTTTCATGACCTCTCTAAGCCTGGATAGGCTAGATTTGCAGGCCTCCGTTTCCTCTCTATAGAAAAGGACTAAACAGCAGCGCCTCCCTCAGAGGACTGTAAGGAATGAAACGACTCCACTGTGATTACCAGAACACAGCCTCTGCTACTCTTACTATGGGGGGCGGGGGGCGGGGCAGGATACTGACTTTTTCTGTAACAGACAGAGCTGTTTGTTAATTTAATATCCCGATAGCTACCCACTTAGCCCTTCATCTGGTCTCAAAAAATGGAAGGCATTTATATATTTATTTATCCTGTTGACAGCTGCGTAGCGCCCCAATGAGGAAGCCTACTGCTAAGCTCTGTAGAACACCGCATGGCTCCCGATACATATGTCTCTAAGAAGATAAACACCCTGTTTCAGCACAAATCAGGAAATCACACCCCTGTGGGGATGGCAGAGCCCTCCAGGGCTCACGGCAAAGGAGGTATTTTTGGATCAAGCGACCACTCAAATCCCAGCAGATGATGTGAAATTTGAGTCGGACAGTTCTGTTGTGGAGAAGCCTTCTTCTGGCCGCCAAGAGCCTTGGAATCTCATGAGCTCATGCCTCCCTGGCAGCAGGTCCTTACGGGACTATTTGAGTGCCTGCTGGAGGGCCCTGAGGCCACACGGCACCTGTCAGCCCGTATCTAGTTCCTCCTTTGACAAGGTGCTTAACATGATTCATTCCGTATCCCACGGAAGGCTCCATTACAGTCTCTCCACTAAACGATATGTGCCGACCGAGAGTCATAAATGAGAAGTGACACTCTGAAGGTGGCTGTAAAGGCGTCCCCTAAACGGCTGTTACTCTGGGGATAGAACACCAGCCCGAGGAAGGCGGTTTTGCGATTACAATTTACAATGTGCATACTAGTTAATAAGTAAAATATTAGCCTCCTTATGCCTGATACTCGGGGAACGCAAGGTCAAAGATGCCTTAAAACAGAGCCAAATGCAGCAAAGCCTTGGGAAAAAGATCTCTATCAGACTTGCGGGCTTCATTAAGGGAAACACATTCAGAACGTTGATTTTCCATGTCATGAGGAAAATCTGAACACATGAATGAAGTATGAGCGCAAGAAAAGGGCTTCCTGTGGGTTAAGGACTTGGAAAAGTTGGGAGGTGATGTGCACCTTAAGGTCGCTGACCTCAACAAGAGGTCCTGATTCTCCCTGGTGGGCTTCATGCCATGTCCATTCTTATTGTGAAAAATACTCCAGGGGTCTACACACAGATCTGCTTTGTAAGGAGGTCACATGCGAACTCATTTAGACACCATGCAAACAAGCTGAAATTCGGTTACCTTTATACCAAAGAACTATTTTGAGTTTCTGTCTAAAAGATTATAATGGATGTTCTCTGGCTGCTCAAACTGTACCTAACGCTGAACAGAAGCTTTTGAAAACAGTCTTCCAGGAACCTCTGTTTAATCTAAAGTAAAGAACAAGTAAATATTCATACATAATTAGAAAAATATTTGGAAGTTTGTCTTGAACAGACCACTGGATGGTCTGGGGCCCTGTTTTGCAATTATTAGTATCAGTTTTAAAATTTATTCTCTGAGACTTTTATAGACGTATGAGATATATTTTGATTACATCCATCCCCCACCTCTAATGCTTCAGAAGTCCTCCTCCCGATACTATATCCTCCCATTAAAAAAAAAAAAATCCAGTGAGTTCAACTCCTGAGGCCAATTATGTGCACAGGTGTGGGACTCTTCACTGTAACTCAGGAGCTCACATCCGGCTGTCCAGCACTGCTCGGAGTTCCCCGGCCCAGGCTGTGGTTCACCCTCCACACTTAGTTCTAATTGCCTCCTCTTATCTTTCCCTCCGTAACATGAGTCCCACGTCTTCCTTGCCCGGCTTGCTCTCATTTATCTTGTACCATGATTCAGTGGAGACGCTGGAATCCCAGGGTGGCCTGGCTTTGGGCTGTTACAGTCCTTATGAGATGACCTTGGCATATTCTCAATGCACATCGGTCTCCTCCATCTGACCACAGCTCTTTGAGGGGCTTACTCATTCTGGCACCAAGAGCGCCTGGCAGAGCACATGGAACCTGGTGTGTGTTCCGTAGGTATTGAGCCCAGGGCAGCTGGGAAGGGCTCGCCTTGTTCTGCATGAATCTCAGAGTGAACTGTAGACTTACTCCCGCCAAAGTACTCTAAGAAGTCTCTGGCCACGGAGCCCTCTTCTCCCTGGAAAGTCTCCTTTGCCTTCCTTCTCCTTACCGGGTCTGACTCCAGGAGGCTGGGGGGCGGGGGCACAATCTGGGCGCCATGGCGTTCTTTTGTACTCATTTGAGAAGCCTGAAGCACCTGCTGCCGGGGCTGATGTTGGGCAGCGTGCCGGGCCCCAGACATAATAACAATCCATGGCCTGAAATCTCATGCGGTTTAGAGGCCTTCCAGAGGTGGCTTTGGAAGAGTGCTGGGGAGACAGATGGGGCACAGAGCCGGGTCCTGGGAGACTGAGGCTCGTTCTGGTGGTGAGACAAAGGCCAGGGCTCCTCACGCGTAGATCCGAGGCTGGATTCAGAGTGGACACACCAGAACTCCCTGGATATGGCCTAGAGGAACCCTAACTGACTGTGAGGGCCTCATTTGTACCCCAGAGGCAATCAACCAATTGGCCATGATGGCGAGCGGGGATAGAAAGCTGATAACGACAGCAGTGCTTTCCATTCCTCGAGACGGAATCCTGTTCAACTATGACGACTTGGGTTCTCAGTGAGAGGGAGGAACTGGGTCACATACTGGGGTGAGCTGACCGGGGGCCCTGAACGAGCTGTGTCTGCCTCTGGCACCGTTCTTTGTACTCTGCTTAAATAAGGCCTTGCCTTTCTCAAGGGTGCAGCTCACCAGACACCTCTTCCAAGAAGCCTCCTGGGAACCATCTAACAGTATGGCTTCCTCCACTCTGTGACCCATGGCCACCATGAATTATCACTTGATTTCTGTGACCAGGACTTCCACCTTTTTATTAGGCTGAAAATGTGAGCACGGTGGATATGGATAGAGGAGGGGCTCAATGTAGGTTTGTGGTGCTGCCAATCACAAAGAAAAGAAAGGAGCCTGTACATGGGCATGGCTGAGGATGAGGACGACAATGTTGTAGGCGACTTTTGTTAATCTCTAGAAAGAGAGAAATGACGGAGTCAGGAGAAAAGAGTGCGTGTCCTTACCAAATAAAATAAAAACAGAGAGATGGGGGGGGGCTGGAGAGATGGCTCAGAGGTTAAGAGCACTGACTGTCCTTCCAGAGGTCCTGAGTTCAATTCCCAGCAACCACATGGTGGCTCACAACCATCTGTAATGAGATCTGGCGCCCTCTTCTGGCCTGCAGGCATACATGCTGTATACATAATAAATAAAAACCAGAGAGATGGAAGGAAGAAGAAGTATAGATTATGGACAACAACCGCAATCCAAAGACACCCTGGAAAACGGTGGCAGTCACACTGTGGAGCTCCCCAAGCAAAGGGCTCCGCTACCCAAGCCTCGGATCCCTTCTATGCACATGCGCACCTCATCAGCTGTACTTGTCCGTGAAGCTCTGAGGGTGTGAGGAGCCCGGGAAAGGAAGGACAGTTAGCTCACCCTGCAATCCTGTCTTGGACACAGGAATTTGATTTCTTTTTGTGTTTACAATTGCTGAACAGAACGAATTTTCTATATTGACCTACATTTAAAAACCTGAAGCCTGGGCTGGAGCGATGGCTTAATGGTTAAGAGCACAGCTGCTCTTCCAAAGGACCTGGGTTCAAGTCCCAACACCCACGTGACAGCTCACAACTATCTGTAAACCAGCTCCAGGGATCTGACACCCTCACACAGACAGACAGACAGATATGCAGGCAAAACACCAACGCACATAATAAATACATTAATTAAAAAAAAAACAAATCCTGAAGCCATTATTTTTCCCTGAAATGAATCTTGTTTCTTCCCTTTCCTACTGATACACTGAACAGCAGGAAGAAAAGGTACCCTCAATGAATTTTACATTTTCCTATACATACTTAGAATGTAATGTATTCATACTTTTAAAAAAAATACCAAAAGCTCTCCTTCAAGCATGAGAAAATTGATGCTCTAGGGAGATGTATGCTTCTGCAGTTTCTAAAGACTCCTGGGCATTCTGCCTCCCTGAAGAAGCTCACATGCAATTTTAAAAGAAAAAAATCTTTAGAGAGAACTCTTTATTCATTTTTTTTATAACTGCCCCTCTGTGTACCACATGAATTCTAACACCATAGTGAGACAGACCCAAGGGCTCAGCTCTAAACAACCAAGAGACACACGGCCAAGGGACAGCGGAGGTCAGCTAAGCGCAAGACCACAGGGTGAATGCAGAATCTCTGCTCAGCAACATAAAGAGCTGGCTGGCAAACAAAGACATTCTTCAACATATTTCCTTGAAACACAGGATGTCTCCAGTGAATTTTACTGAGAATCCCACCAACCTCACGCAAGGATGCGAGGACACCCTGAATCTTGTTTAGTATCCATGGTTCTCGAATCTCTTCAAAGTAAAAACCCGTGCTCCTCCAGACATCATGGAATCCCTGAGCACAGGTCTCAGTGAGGTCACCCTGTACCTCCCACTTCCAAGGCCGGCATGCTAGGGGCGCCAAACAACCAGGGTTCTCTGAACGGCCTCCAACCCCACGCCCCTCGTCTTCTGGATGTTCTTTTCCATCCAGGATGACCTTGTCCCCCTCCATCCAACCAGCCAATTCTCATCCATTTTCCCTTCTCTACCTCCTCAAACCTCAGCTCTTAGTGCGACGTCTCTGTATGTCTCCCTCTCCTGCCACCCGAGGTTGACGGTTCCCTCCCTCAACGTCCTGGTCCTTCCACCCCACTTACCCCAGCACCAGAATTTTTGGTTTACTCCACTTTCATAGTCCCTCCACAGCCGTCCGCCTCTGCATCAGCCCAGTGCTAAGCACCCCAAAGGGGTTTGATTAATGTTCTCGGGAAGACCGAGGAAGCTTCCAGCACGGAGGTTCTGACAGACTTAGAGCAGGGAACAGATGATCATTCTCTCTCCGGCTTCCGGCCACCAAGAGCAGAAAGGAACCTCACTGGTCCCCAGTGACCTGCGGGGCCTCTGCCGAGATTCCAATCCTCCACACTTCCTCTCCCCATTGTTTTCATTCACATTAAAAAGAAACATCAGAGCCTCCAGAAGGAAGATTCTGTTGGGAGCTGAAAGAAGCGTGCACTGTCTGATGAAGGGGTTCCTCAGGGCAACTGCAGCGTAAGGTAGAGTATGTGCCACCGACCTCCCCCTGATTATCAACGGAGTCTTTCAGACGAGGACGGAACCGTCCAGCCCTAAAGAAATAGCACACAAGTCATTCTGAAATACCAACGGCCTATTATCTTCTGTTGGAAATTTCCAGATCTTTTCTTACACACCCTTGGAGATTATAAACACACGGTGAAAATGTTCCATGTGGCTGGGGATGTGGTTCAAAGGCAGAACCCTTGCCTAGCAGGAGGCCCTGGCTAGACCAGCCGAACATAGAACCAGAAGAACACACGCCACAGCTGGCTGACGTGGCTGAGATGGGTTATTTCAGGGACCTCCTCCTCCTCCTCCTCGGTACAAAGGTATAGTGCAGGCCCTTAGATGTCCACGGATTCTCCCATTTGTTAACTGAATTCAACTTTGGTATCTTTGACACAGGGGTTTCCTGTGCAGCCCAGGCTGGCCTTGAACTCACTGTGTATCTCAGGCTTGCCTCAAACCTGCATCCTCCTGCCTCTGCTTCCAGAATGCATATGACCTCTTAAACATTACAAAGATCCTCTCCTTTGGCAAGTGTGATTTCTGTTTACAATCTAAGCTATATGTTATTAATTATGTATTCCATACTGGTACTTATTTCATAACGTGATTATAGTGTCATCCAACTTAGGATATTTGAAATGATTGACAGTACACACGTATACCACGTTGTATGTTTTTAAAATTCATCTGTGCACGATGGCTTCTATTAGCAAAGGCTCCAGAGTCCAGCACACTGCTTCTGTCAGAACCTTCCCGAGGAGGCACTTCAAGCGTCGGCACCGTTCCCTCAGGCTGCACAAATGCTTCCTGTGTCACAGCAGCTTCTGTGACACACAGGGATGACTGTCCTGGGAAAGTGGAGGAGTAACCCTGGAGCTGACGTCATCGTCGTTTCTGACATTCCAACCCTGTTCTCTCCCCCATAGGGACACGTTTTCAGACCTATAGCTCACTCCTCACTGCCCACACCTGACTCCCAGGCCACTGAGTCACTTCCTGTCTTCCAGACTTGCTGCTAAACTTCCTTTTGTAAAAACAAAATTAAGTGAAAACTTAAAGAACATTGTGACAGGCACAGAAAGGTCATTTAACAACTGCAGGCTGATAAACTTACAGTGGACTGTGAGTTCCCAGAATCCTTTGTGGTTAGGCTGTGAGCAGGAATTCACCCAAGGCTTGTGGGTGACTCGGCCAGTGACCCCCACCTGCAATCCTTCCCCAGATGTTCCAGAGACCTCAGAGGCTACACGCGGAGGCTGCAAGCCCTTAGCGTGTCCAGATGTGAAGACTTTCTCACCTCCAGGGTGAGTGGGAGACACATTTGTAGTTGTTAAAGATCGTGACCACTGCTGAGAAGAGAGAACTCTGTCCTATTTGATGCTGGATCCCCAGTCTGGAAAACTGTAGGTATATAGCCAGCAAGTGGGGGAATACTGAGAGTGGGTAAATTATATAGAATATGCACATAAAAAAACAAAAATGAATAGTAAGTTCTGCAGAAAACTTCTGGGCATGTTTTCTGCTGCACACACACACACACACACACACACACACACACACGCACACACCCCTCACTCTAAATTTACTCAAACACTCTTTTGTCCCTTGTGTTCATTTTGGTCTCCATGGAAGGCACCCAACTTTCAATGGGCACCACACCAAGCTAGATGGTCTCATGGCTGCTTTTGAAAAGGCTTCCATTTTTTCCCCTTAAACGACTACTTCAGTTGACCTAAGAGGTTAGCTTTAGCGCTGCTCAGTTTTAGAGAGTTAAATGTATTTAAGAAGCTACGGGGATTTTCAAGACTTTAAGGGCAAACCCCCCTAAGGGGACGTTGACTAGGTGGCCTAGTCTCCTCCTGAAGAAAGCTCTGGTGCCTGTCAGGATCCATGTCCATGAAAACGACAATTGTCAGGCGCTTTCCCTTCATAAAACTCCCACAAAACCTCTGTATGTTTGCATTTATTTTCCTTCTAAATTCAAGTTCTGGGCTAAAGACTCCCAGGAACACTTGGTGTTTCTTTTTAATCATTCCTTTTTATTGGGACAGGCAGTGTCTGTAGGTATGAGCCAAAGAGTTTCAGGCCTTATATTCCTCTCTCTCTCTCTCTCTCTCTCTTCTGTCTGTCTGTCTCTCTCTCTCTCTCTCTCTCTGTCTGTCTGTCTGTCTGTCTGTCTCTCTCTCTCTCTGTTTTTTGAGACAGGGTTTCTCTGTGTAGCCCAGGCTGGCCTTGAACTCCCTGAGTCCTGGGATTGAAGTCGTGGGACACTGCCTTCCTGCCTCTCTTTTGTTAAACAGGTTCCATTTCTTGAAGTTTTCTTTTTTTAAGAAATAACTTGGTCTTCTTAGGGGACTCCTAACAGCAGGAACAGGGGCTGTCTCCAACTCTTTTACTGGCTCTTGGGACCCTACTCCTCATACTGGGTTGCCTTGCCCAACCAGTCTTAATACATGGGGAAGTGCTTGGTCTTTCTGCAACTTGATATGCCATATTTTATTGATATTCATGGGGGACTTGCCCCTTCCAGGATGGAGACGGAAGAGGAAGGGATTGGGGTGTGTGAGAGGAATGGGGGAGAGGGACTGAGAGGGGAGAGTGGTGGGTAGGCTTCGGCAGGGTGTGAAATAAATAGATGAATTAAAAAAATAAAAGAAAGAATGCCATAGGCACATAGCTTGATGTGCCATAAAACCATAAGACAGAGTTACACAGCAGGATTTTAATCTCTTTAGTGTGTTTCTCACATCAATAGCAGGTACAGTATACCTAAGCAGGAATCGCCAATGTAAGTGCATCTTTTAAAGCTGGTACTTAGCTGGACATGGTGGCATGTACCTTTAGTCCCGGCACTCGGAAGGCAGAGGCAGGTAGAGTACTGTGAGTTCCAGGCCAGCCTGGTCTACACAGTGAGTTCTAGACCTGCTAAGGCTACATAGTGAGACTGTATCTCAAACAAACAAACAAACAAACAAACAAAAACAAACAAATGCTTATTCTAGCTATTTCTCAGAGCAAAAAATAAGTAAATGAAAAAGAAATAAAAAATAATCATATGCTTAGTGTAGGTTTCTTAAGTCAGAAACTGTGATGTCTTTCTCAAGCTGATCTTCCGGGATTCAGGGTTCTGCTCAGCTCCCCCTTGTTCGACCCATGCTTGGTGCCCTGGGTTTTGGCAAGTGATGAGTAGGTGTGCCTGGATGAAATATGACACCTGGCAGCTTTCAGCTTTGACCACTCTAACTCTTTAAATGCTGTTGTAAAAAAATGACAGCTGGCCATCTGACCTTAGACTTTTTGTTATTTTAGAATTTGGCTTCCCAGTGTTCCTTGGGACAAAACAATCTTCCCATTGTGTAAGGAACACTGTGACGGTGGAGAGTGAAGGAATTCCTATGTGGCTAAAGTTCCATCCTGGGTGGTGAGCACTAGCTTGGGATGATGATGATGATGATGATGATGATGCTTTTTATAACCTGAATGTGGTTTGCATACAATGTATTGTAAAGAGTTACTGAAGCCAGGGTGATGGCAGCACCCCAAATGTTTTTAAGTATGCAGCTTTTGGCACTGCCCCTGTGATGGGCCAGTGGACTCAGGACTGGGACAGTACACCCAGTCTCCATGTGCTTACTAGAAATGACACAACCATGAAAAAACCAGTATTTGATAAAAGAAAAAACAAAAGCAAACCCCTCAGGTCCATCCCAATTCATTGTGCTACCCAAATTTCAATTAAAAAAAAAAAAGGCTTTGGAATTCGGTAAACAATTTACAAGGCATAATTATATTTGATAAGTTACACCATAAACACCTCCTAAAGTGAAATTGAACCAAAAATTATATCCATCTTTCTCAGTGTACTTTTCTTGAGAAAGTTCTGATGATTCAGCCGCCAAAGGTTGCTAGACCATAAGCAAACTGATTCTAAAATGATTTAAATGTACTTTTAAAAGATGCTTCCATTGGTCCTAATCTATCTCTTGTTACCAACACATTTATCAAGCTTTCAGGGCTGTTGTTGTGGTGATAAGGTCAGAAGATGAAGGGGGAGAAAGAGTTTGCAGAGCGCAGGGCTTTTCTAGGGCGGGTTATTCTCTCACAGGTGGCTTGAGAGGGGCATAATGAAGCCACCCTGCAGAGTGGCTCGCTAGCTGGGTGACTCGGGCGGCAGAACTTCACCCTTCCCAACCTTGAACCTTCTTCCCAGGAAGAGGAAGCCTCTTTGACAGTCTTTCAGATGCACTGAGACTCTTGTGATTTGCACGATGAAACACGATGCTGACATAGAGAAGCCCACGCCCCCGGGACGGCGGCACAGGACTCCAGAGAACATGAGCCTGGACTTTGGTCCTGGCCGTCTGAGGGCAGACAATGGTTACACACACGCTAACTCTATCGAGAAAAGCCCTGCGAATGTCAGGGAATATCATGCAATGTTGAGGTTTATCTGACTCTTGCATTGCTTGGAAACGTTTGTTGATGAGCCTTGATCCCCGGGGTTGACAATGACTTCACAGTGTGGTCTCTGACAGGGCAGCCTACGCCTCTCCACAAAGCCACAGGCTCAGCTGCTGCCTCCTGGTCCCTCACACCAGTCCCAATGCATTCTCTCTCAATTTGGGGATCAAATGTAACATTTCTAATCTCTCCCCGTTTTGTGATCCAACTCTAATAAAAGTGAGCGTGAATGCGGGTTGCCAAACGCAGAGCCTGAGCAAAGCCATACGGTTAAGTCATTCTGTTACTCTAAGGCAGATCTAAGACAGCATGTCTGGGTAAGCACATGGCCTCCGACTGCACCAGCCTACAGAGCAGCTGTGCAGTCTGGCCTGGTGCGTGCGGCCGTGGCTGGCTTTCCCTGGAGTGGACTCACAGGCAGCCAGGAGACACAGTGTCTGTTTATTAGCAGTGCCCACAGCACTTGACCAGTGTGAGGCACACAGCACATGGGTAAACGTGGCAGCAGCCCACCCAACATTGTCACTGAAAGGAAAAAAGTTCTACATCATGCAAAGGCTTTAGGTATTTTGTGGTTTGACTGGAGATAAACACTTGCTATAATTGTAGTGTTTACTAAACAGGGAATAAGCTATTTGGGAGCTAAAGATATATCTTGGTAACACAGTGTTCCATATTCTTTAATTTTTCCCCAAAGGCATATTCTGGAATGTTCTCTTTAGTATAAATCATATGAGAAAGGTTTATAAAGCTCACATACAAAGGTTTATAAAAGTGCTATTTTTATTAAAACAAAACTTTCTTGCTATATACTGTTCAAATATTCTGCTAAAGAAAAATCTGCATGCCTACTGTTGATGCAACAGGTGAGGCATGGTGCCTGATGCTTTATGCAGAATGGCTCATTTCATCATCCCCACCATGAGGAGGAAGAGGCTGAGGCCCAGGGAGGTTAAATGAGGTGACCCAGGTCTTGCATTAGGGATGTTGACACTTGAGACAAGCATTTCTGTTTCCAGCCTTTGCCTATAACTGTGAACTCTTCCAAATTCTTCTGAAGAAGCTAGACTATAAATAGATTAAAAACACACCCAAAGTTGTTGATATAATTTCTCTCTGTGTGTATGTGTATGGAGTGGAGAGATGCCACCTATAAAGATGGGCTTATCAAATTCTGCTGAAAATAGAACTTGCTATTGACAAAAATGAGGAGAAAAGTGGAATCACTAAGCAACATTTTCCAAAGGTCTTGGTAGCTCTCCAGAAGGCTATGCAGGAGAGCACTGGGCTTCCTGTTGGAGTGAAATCCCGAAGAGTTCTTATGGAGGTGAGGGCAGGGAACATTTGAAAACCATCAAACCGGAGTGTGCGATTGGCCACTCAGCTAAAGCTCCTTGCCCTGACGACACCCTGAGGTTAACTTGACCAACACCACTTCAGAGGTGAGCGATTGCGTGGGCACAACCAACAATGGTCTCTGGATTCAAACCCAAATCATCCTGAGCCCCCAAGTCTTCCATCTCCCACACAGCCTCTTGTAGCTGCTGGCTGGCACACAGTATTCTCAGCAAGAGACCAAAACAGAGCTCTTGTGACTGGGGGACAGGGAAGAGAAAGTACAAGAACCAGTAAAAACGACAGGAGGTCAATCCAGTCACCTACACTATTAATTATGCTCTGTTATCTGCCAGCTAGTCCTGCAAGGCTCCATGGTGATTATCAAGGCAGTCAGGACTTCAAATGGTACTGATAACAGAATGTAATCGGATTATGCATTTCCCCCTCTTGGTAGCTTAAGCAAAAATGTTCTTTTAAAGCCGAGGTTTCTGTGTTGTTTTTCTATTAGTTACTAGTTCAGAGTGATCCCAGAGACCTCAAGGATTGTTAGGGCTGATTTTCACGTACCCATGGAAAGAGAAAGAAATAGTTCTTGCTGAGTAGGAATGAGTGTGGACTTAACAACCAGTGGCCTTCACACAGCACAAAAGCCACAGCAATGGAGCACTGGACACAGCCCATGTCTAGTAAACACATCTTTATTTATGATATCTGGACCACTGACATTTCCCTTTTAAAAACAAGATATTTACTTAAGTACTTAGAGCAATTTTGTAAACAAACCTGAATTTAAATATGGAGAAATGGTTAATGTTTCATTTTGGAAATATTCTGCTTTTAAATTCACTTGATTAAAGTGAATCTTTTTTATGCTCATTTTTTAGGTTTATTCATGTATTTCATGTGTATGTGTTTTGCCTCCATGCAATATGTGCACCGCATCATGCAGTGTCTGAGGAGGACATATGAAGGCATTGGATCCCCTGGACTGGAGCTGTGGATGGTTGTGAGCTGCCTTGTGGGTGCTGGGAACTGAACCCGGGTCCTCTGCAGGAGCAGACAGTGCTCTAACTGCTGAGCCATCGATATTCCCTATGTGTAGCTTTGACTTTCAAAAAAATATTCTGAGTTTTACAAAGTCTCTTATCGTGTTCTTTGTAAATGTAGACCTGCCTACACTAGTTTAATTGGCATTTGAGTTTGAAAGTAGATCCGTGTTTAGACATCGTATTTTAGGATATTTAGCAGGAAGTGAAAAGTTTGCTTTCGTAGGGACTAGCTGTTAAACAACCACGTCTGTTAACAGCAAACTCTGCAATGCTCTGGCGCTCTGTTACCATCAGGGGAAATATCGGAGAAACTCAAGACAGTGAAGACTTAAGAGGAAAAGACACCTGCTTATCAGCCCCCAGATGTGCTTCTCACTTTGGAGAAAGGGAAAACGCATTTTTTTCAACTTAAAAAATGAATGATAAACCTCTTTTTAGAAAGGAGATTATATATGCTATTAGTCATTCTGAAAAATGACCAGGCTTTCAGAAGCTTTGATTGGCATTTCTCTGTTGGGACACCCCTCCCTTGTATAAACACATGCACATACCCATGCTTCATACGAGCTGCGATCTCACAGGGACTTCAAGGAAAAACTTACACAAAACAAAAAGCCCTCATATTTTCCCATGCTTTTTTTTTTCTTCTTCTGTCAGAACTTTTATGAGATTGGAGGAAACTCTTCTATTTATTTTCCTTTGTTCTTCCCGTCTTACTGGAAGCCAGCGTTATCTGGA
This sequence comes from Peromyscus leucopus, assembly GCF_004664715.2. Classification (NCBI taxonomy): domain Eukaryota; kingdom Metazoa; phylum Chordata; class Mammalia; order Rodentia; family Cricetidae; genus Peromyscus; species Peromyscus leucopus. The sequence goes on from NC_051082.1 coordinate 35,301,424, forward strand.
TGTAATCATCCTCAATGAGAATAAATTTGGACTAAGGAGATGACTCAAATCAATGACTTCAGAATTAAAATGTTTAATTCTGCTGCCACTTTGGGTATGCCATCAAGGGTCAACAATTTCACCTATTCTAACGCGACGCATATTTCCCCTTCGAAGGAAAAAATGCCATTTTTATCAGCCTTGTCTTTCACCCTTGACTTTCTCAGCCCTCTGCAACTCAGCTTTTGAAATCCCATGGCAGTCAAAACACTAGTGAGGGCTAAGGATGTAGCCCAGTGGTCGAGCTCCTGCCTAGCAAGCATGAGTGAGGTGCTGTGTTCAATTCCCAGCATTACTGAAACAAAACAACACCCTCTGCCCCAAACAACAGTTAACAAACCAAACCAAACCAAACCAAACCAAACCAAAAAGTCCGGCAGCCTCCCCACTCCCACACACGATATGAACCTCTCTGGCCTTCTTTCTCAGTTTCTTAACATGTTTTTTTTTTCTCTCTAAATCACTGCTTGTGTTCATCTAATTCTTAGTGAGCCTGCCTGGTGTTCCAGCCACCTGGAGCTGACCAATATTTTCCTATGGGAAGGATGCCATGGCAACCAGCTTTGTGTCAGGGACACAAACCAGCTGTCTCAGCTGCCAGCCATCAGCACCCACAGAAGGCTCACAACAGTGTTTGAGAGCTCAAAAGTCATCGCCTCTCAGGGCACAGGGTGTGTGTGTGTGTGTGTGTGTGTGTGTGTGTGTGTGTGTAAGTGTATGAGTGCCGTGCATGCATGTGGAGGTCAGAGGACAATCTCAGGTGTTGATCCTTGCTGGCCACTTTGTCTGAGAGGCAGGGCCTCTTGTTCTCCACAGGCCAGCTGGCCCGTGAGCTTCTGGGAATTCTCCCGTTCCCACCTCCTATGTCACCACAGGAGCACCAGGATGACAGACACACGTGACCATGTCCAGCTTTCACACGGGTCCTGGGGATTCACACTCAGGTCCTCACACTTGGGTGGCAGGCACTGCACGGACTGAGCCTCTCCTCAGCCCTAGAGCATAGCTCTTCAGTCACGGGGGTAGAGACTGTCGAGGAGGGGAGCCGAGATAGGCAAGGTTACAAAGATCTGTGTCAACTATCAGTTTTTCACAAGCGCTGCCAGGTTAGTAAGCCTCACATAGCCTCAGTTTCTCATTTGTGAAATGTGGCCGTGAGAACGCTGTGGGTGAAGTAGACTGTGGTTGGCAGATGAGAAGCACCTGGCGTATCTACTGTTACTAAGAAGCACGTAATACAGATACAGACTGGGACACAAAGGTCTACAAATCAGGGTGCAGAGGAATGCACTGGACATGCTTGTACTTAAATTTTGTACATTTTATTTAAACATTTTTTTTTTTTTTTGCAAAACCGAATTATTTTGTCAGAATTTAATAGGGGGATGCTATGCTAAGCCCTGTTGGTGGTTTCTGAAGGCAAGTGGGAACGGCATGGGGTGGAGGGCTGCTGTGTGGAACAGCGGTCTACCCTGTATCTTTGTTTTCAGCACTGCCACTCATCATACCATAGGAAAACCTACATGGACCCAGTGGAGAGCGTCATGGGCAACACTACACACTCTTCATTAAGCAAAACCCTGGAAAAATCGATAATTGACTTAAGATTCTTGCAGAGTTGTTTTGAAGGAAAGAATGTTAATGATCAGGAATGAGTAGCCAACCAGGATGAGGTAAAGCCGGTTAACAGTCACCTCTCCAAGGGAAGAATAATGAGAACGGATCTGGATGAGGCAAAAGTCAGGTTGAGCTCATTTCAAAGAGTTTGGGAAGACGACATGGAGTGCAGTGTTACATACTCTGGCCTCTGTGTCTTGAGCTATTAGTGACAGTGAACATGAACGTATACTAATGTGCAAAGACGAGGATGTTGGAAATGCTGTTTAAGATTTTGTCGCTGACAGGAGGGTGGAGAAGTCCTCAAGCTGTCACCGTCGGCCACATCCGAAGGCTCTTGACGGATGCTTATAGAAAGCTCTGGGATACCGTGAAGGCTGCTGCAATAACTGAGGTGAGTGTTAGGAGGTGGGGAGCAAACACCATGTGGATACCACGGACAGTGGGGTGAGCCATGGAACGGGGCACACAGATGGCACATGGCAGTGTGAGGTTCCATTACACTCCTTTGGTTGGCCACCAACTTAGAACTTATGAACTGTCATTTCCAGAATTTCCCATTGGATAATTTCTGACTGTGACTAGCGATCGGTAACAAGATGTGGGATAAGGGAAACTACTGCATACTTATAGTAGTGAGGTCCCCTGTGCTAAGAACCATGTGGATACAGGCACACATATCATGAGCTCATCTCCCGCGGCATGCTTCCAACACTTTATGCAATGTGATGCACTTTGTATTTGTACTGAGAGGCCATCAGATGAAGATGTTGGTTACCCGAGCCCTGCTAAACCCTCCTAGTGCTGAGAGGTTAGTATCTTTAGTACCCTGGAGCCTATTCACAGCACGCATACCCCATACGAGGTACCCTCACAGCTCAGTATTACAGACAAGTTTAGGTATCACCTGTCATTGAAGAATTCGGCTATTTGCTTCTAACCAACTGAGTCTGCTCAGTTGAGGAAGGCTTGTAGAAACAACAACAAAAGGCCCAAGATTGGCCCTCTTGACAGTCAGCCCAACAAAGCTTGCCCGAAGTGAGCCTGCTACCCGAGTTAAGTACGTGTGCTCCCTCATTCTCCTCTGTGCTCCCTCATTCTTCTCTGTGCTCCCTCATTCTTCTCTGTGCTCCCTCATTCTCCTCTGTGCTCCCTCATTCTCCTCTGTGCTCCCTCATTCTCCTCTGTGCTCCCTCATTCTCCTCTGTGCTCCCTCATTCTCCTCTGTGCTCCCTCATTCTCCTCTGTGCTCCCTCATCCTCCTCTGTGCTCCCTCATTCTTCTCTGTGCTCCCTCATTCTTCTCTGTGCTCCCTCATTCTCCTCTGTGCTCCCTCATTCTTCTCTGTGCTCCCTCATCCTCTATGCTCCCTCATTCTTCTCTGTGCTCCCTCATCCTCTGTGCTCCCTCATTCTTCTCTGTGCTCCCTCATCCTCTGTGCTCCCTCATTCTTCTCTGTGCTCCCTCATTCTTCTCTGTGCTCCCTCATTCTTCTCTGTGCTCCCTCATTCTTCTCTGTGCTCCCTCATTCTTCTCTGTGCTCCCTCATTCTTCTCTGTGCTCCCTCATTCTTCTGTGCTCCCTCATTCTTCTCTGTGCTCCCTCATTCTTCTCTGTGCTCCCTCATCCTTCTCTGTGCTCCCTCATCCTCTGTGCTCCCTCATTCTTCTCTGTGCTCCCTCATTCTTCTCTGTGCTCCCTCATTCTTCTCTGTGCTCCCTCATCCTTCTCTGTGCTCCCTCATCCTCTGTGCTCCCTCATTCTTCTCTGTGCTCCCTCATTCTTCTCTGTGCTCCCTCATTCTTCTCTGTGCTCCCTCATTCTTCTCTCTGTGCTCCCTCATTCTTCTCTGTGCTCCCTCATTCTTCTCTGTGCTCCCTCATTCTTCTCTGTGCTCCCTCATTCTTCTCTGTGCTCCCTCATCCTCTGTGCTCCCTCATTCTTCTCTGTGCTCCCTCATTCTTCTCTGTGCTCCCTCATTCTTCTCTGTGCTCCCTCATTCTCTCCGATCTAAGGAGCAGTCTTCACACCTTTGCACACCTTTACACGTCTGCAAATATCCTCCCCCTCCCATCAGTGAGTGCAGGATGTCTCAGATAGTGCAGCGCTCACTCAGTGATGCCACATACAGTGTGTGCTTGTTGAGTGGATTAAAAAAAAAAGCTACCCTTGAGTCAAAATACACTGCCCATCGAGTCGCACATCGCAGCGTCAAAATCAGCATTCTCTGCTCGGTTTTGATGCTGTTTTCCCCACCGGCCCCTGAGCTCCGTGAGGGAAGGGAACTTCATTTGACTAGTCAAATTATTTCTTGTGTTACAATAGCTTACAAGTGGCCTTGACACATATATTAATAGTTGTTGCATGGGTGGACAGATTGCAATGGGCCTATTCATAGTATTCTACACATAATTTGTAAAATAATGTCAGAACTTACAATAATTGAGTCTGTCTCCCCTTCAAGTCCCATTTCTCATGCAGTGATATTTCTAGTAGCATGCTAGGGGCCACCCATTTATTTCTCTAAAGAATTATTTACTTTTATCTTATGTATATGTTTTGCCTTCACCTATGTTCACTATCCAAGGAGGCCAGAAGAAAGCGTCAGATCCCCTGGAACTGGAGTTACAGGTGGTAGTGAGCCACAGGTGGGAACTGAACTGTGGTCCTCTGGAAGAATAGCCAGTGCTTGTAACTGCTGGGCCATCTCAGTAGCTCAGATGTTCTCAATCTGTGGGTCATGACCCCTTGGGGGGGATTGAATGGCCCTTTCACAGGGGTTGCATATCAGAAATCTTGCATATCAGACATTTACATTATAATTTATAACAGTAGCAAAATTACAGCTGAGAAGTGGCAACGAAATAATTTTATGGTCGAGGGCCACCACAACATGAGGAACTGTATTAAACGGTTGCAGCATTAGGAAGGTTGAAAACCACTACACTAGCTCCATCCCACTCCCTCATTTATTTTTTAATACATCAAACATTTTAAAGTCTTTTGTTTGGTAGCATCTATACTCTCCTTTTCCCTGTACTAAAATGGATTCACACTTCTTGCCAAGAGTCACACCATACATCGACCTTTTCAGTTCTTCCAATTAGATGTGAATATGTGCATTGCCTCCAGCCTTGGAGTCGCACAGAAGTCACTCTTTCCTGAGTCATGACCCTCTCTGACCCCGGGATGGGGATGGATGCTACAGGCTTGTTTCCCTTTCCACAGTTCCCTATACACAGCAGGTGCTCAATAAACACTCGTTAAAATGAGATACACAGTATTACTGGGTATACTCTGCACTGAGACAGAGGACTTGACGTAAGAGTAACAGTCGGTGATGTGGAGGGAACTGAAAAGAAACACACCCTCTTGGCTTAAACAAACCTATGAATCAGGACATGTCAACAGTCAACCCTAAAGACACAGATCTCTTCTTGTTCTTTGCTCTAAAGCCTGGCACAGAAGGGTCATCCACTGTGAGGTCTTATCATCAGCTAAAATAAATAAATAAATAAATAATAAATAAATAAATAAATAAATAAATAAATAAATAAATAAACAAATCAACTGTTTTCATTTAAACTGAGCTCTGATTATTGTACTGCTGCTTAACTTTTTGTGGTTATATTCAAGTACTTGCAAAGCCCAAAGAGCTCTCTTGAAAGAACACAGGGCTCTTCCCGGAATCATTTATGGTTAATTTAAGAAATTGCCTTTCATCGGCTTGCTGGGGTTCTCTAGGTGTATCCTGTAGCAGTGCAGTCACGGCTGGGCCCAGCGCCAGACAGTGCAGACAGTCTAGGATGCAGGATAATAAGCATGTGCCGAAGAACAATGATTCACAAGAGATTTCCCTAAGCCATTGTTTTCTGGTGGAGATAGAGTCATTAGCCCCAAGAAGCCTTACGGCACTGGGTTTGTGGAGGCCATCAGGGACTTCGTGTTCTAGAGATCTCAAGGAAGAAGTTCTGGTGGGCTTCTTGCCCTTTGCTGTTGGTGCGAGGTGAACAGGTGTCCTGAGAAGACAACTGCGCACCCCCAGCCTGCACCCCTTTCCTGCTCCGGCTGTAGCAGCTTACTGCTTAGCATCCCGAAGGCTTCCTCGGTTCAGGAATTCGGGTTCCCTCAGCCTGCAGCTGGCTTCTAGTTCCCCAAACCGGCTCGGCTCAGCTCCAGCTCAGCTCAGTGGCCAGCCTCTGCTCTGTGCTGCCTGTCACGTGTGTGTGAAGGCCCTGGAAGGACTTGTAGATGCCATGCACTTGATGCTGGAACATGATGGCATGCAGGTGTCTCTTCAGACTTCTGATGCCTTACTGAGGACAAACGGGGTTCCTTCGTGAAAAAGATTTCCCATTTTCAATAGGGTTGCTCTCTCGGGACTCAATGTGCCCTGCTCCCGACACCCCCCAACTGCTGGCACAGCATGTTTGCCTACCTCTAGTCCATCGGGAATTTGTTTCTGTATTTATTACCATGTTTATATTCATTTGTTAAGTGGGTATTCGCTCATGATTTAAACAGAAAACAGAGGAATTACATCATTTGCTCTGCAATGCAGAGAACATGTATCTAATCAGAAGCATCTAGATACATCATTAAAGATGGCCCATAATTTTCAGAACCTTTGGGGCTAGAGATATGTACATTGAGGAAAAGCTCTGCCAGCTGTCAGTTCTTCAGTCTGGTGTCATGGCTGAGAATGTGGGGTTTGGGGGTGCAGTATGAAGGGTGGGGTGCATTCTAAGTATCACCCGAGAACTAACAGCGGACCCCCACTTGCTAAGCACAAGGCAAGATGATAGGTATGTATGCTCAGTGTTGGCCAACTGCACAGCCCTGATTTGGTGGGAGGTTATTTCCAGTTCCTCTGTGATTCACCCTGATTCAACATGCAGACGCATTATGGTAAAATGGATTTACCTCTGCTGGCTATTCTGTGCTAAAAAAAAAAAAAAGATTAAGTGTGAGATTATAGAAAGCCTCCATAATTTACATAGTTTCTTCCTTGTCATTTAGCAAGTATATTCAAGTTTTCCTGTTTTAACCTCATTTGAGAGAGACCTTGAAGCAGTTAGACTTTCCATCTCTTTGCTGGAGAGATGGCTCAGTGGTTAAGGCCTGTACTACAACTGTAGAGGGCCAGAGTTCATTTCCCAGTACTCTCCCCCAGCCTCACACCTGTAAGCCCATCTCCGGAGGATCCTACACTCTTTTCCGGCTTCCACAGACACTGCACTCACGTGGCATACAGGTATATATGTGCACAAGGGTACACACACATAAGTTAGTACAAAATGAAAATAAATCTAAGTGTGATTAGTAGGACTGAGGTAGGATCAGTAGGTTAACCTTGTATCTAGTAGTGTCTGCTTTGAAATCTTTCTGTTAGAAAATCAGGTTTCCACTCTTAAAGGCCTATATGGTATTATAATGGTCAAATAGTTCCAGACACATGGTTACCTGGATTGTGGTATTTGCAATGGCAAAATACCACACACACACACACATACACACACACACACACACACACACACACACACACACACACACACACAAAACTGGTAGGGGACACTTTCTCTTTATTTATCCAACAAACATAACTTGATCATTAACACTGTAGTTAGGAGAAACTACAGTGAGTGCCAGATAACCAAGTAACAGATGATTTACCAATAAAGAATTCCAAGTAATGGATGATGCATTAAGAAAGAAAGAGCAAGATAAAGACTTGATTCAAATGCATACTAAGGGGTCATGAATGAAGAAGGCTGTAATCCTGTGAAGGAATCGTGTTGGAAGAAGGTTTCCAAGAGTACTGATATTTAAAGCAGCTCTGGAACTTGAGGATGGTTTCTCTACGGTCGGTTGCCTGGAAGGTGGAAGCACCAATATTGTCTAATGGGAATAATCTCTAACTGTCTTCTAAACACTTCTCCTTACATTCACAGTAAGTGGAGCTCCCAACCCTCATCAGAGAAGCTTCTTTTGGCAGCAGATGGAAACCATTACAGAAATTCACAACTGGTGAGATATGCAAAGAAGAAATGACCGTGGGGTGGCCAGCCACAGTGGATACATCTACAACACAACCCCTACACCTAAAGGCTCAGAGGACAGTCCAGAAGAGTAAGCAGAAAGATTGTAGGAGCCTTCCAGAGGACCAGGAAGACTGCTGTGAGACTGTACCCACAAAATGGAGTCATCTATACAAGGTCTGAATGGTGACAACACCAGCCGACATCCCAACATGGATGGGGGATCCCACAAGGCCCGACCTCTGCATGAAGAGCTACAGGCAATGAATGGATCCTGAGAGAGGAGAATCAGTCTTCTACAGGTACAAACTGCCTGATAGGTCATTTCATCCCAAATCATCAGCCTTAAACAAATACAAATGTGAGTAACACCAAACGGAATCTGGCTGTATTTACATGTACGTGTGTGTGTGTGTGTGTGTGTGTGTGTGTGTGTGTGTGTACACTTACATATGTGTGCATCTGTAACAATACTTAAAGAAGAACAGGTCATGAATTTGAGAGGGAGTGAGGAAGATATGGGAGGATTTGAAGAAGGAGAGGAGAAGACGATGTAAATACAGTACGCATGTATGAAACTCGCAAAATAAAATTAAAGGGACCTTTAAATCTAAGGGTATTAATGACTAAAAAGGTAAAGGAGGTGGAGTGTGTAAAGGGGCAAAGAATCAGTAAAGCAGGAAGGTCAGAGAGAACGCACACAGAAAAAAGTACGGCAATGGAGAAACACTGGAGACGAGGCCCAGAAGCGCAGAGTTCTTACGACAAAGCTAACACAAAACCACCAACTTAAATACAAACGTGAAGCAAAAATCAAAGTGCAGAAGAAGGAAGGGTAGAAATTGATTTTTTTAAATCACAGGAGGGAAGGGGCTGGAGAGACTGCTCAGCAGTTATGGGCACTGACTGCTCTTCCAGAGGACCTGGGTTCGGGTCCCAGCACCCACATGGTAGCTCACAGCTGTTTCTAACTCCAGTTCCAGGGGACTATGATGCCCTCTTCTGGACTCCACAGGTTCCTGCATGCATGTGGCACGCATAAACTTGCACGAGTACACATATATACACATAAAAGTAAAATGAAATAGAACCCTCTAAAACCTAGCATGCTTTTCGGAACCCGGAACACGAAGGGCATGGAGGTCTGCAATGGGGCCAATGCTGGATGGGAGGACACGGAGGACAAAGCCGCTTATTCTGGGAGGGGAATCCGGAGCACTGAAAGAACGATACCTCTGAGGAGACTGGATGGTGAAGAGAAGCCTTTGAGCAATGGGCAGGATTTATTAAAACAAAGGGGGGAGGGAGGAATATTCCAGAGAGAAAGAGGTTTAACATTTCCATGCAGATACTGTCATTTGATCTTCAAGGCATTCTTACTCCCACAGCACAGAAGCAGAACAACGGGCCATAGGACCCAGGGACAGCCTAAGGTCGCGCAGTTGAGTGGGTGCTTCACAGGGCCATCAGGAGTCCTGAATTCAGGCCGCTGCGTGCACTATGCTGGCTGAAGGACATCCCTGATCTATCCAAGCGGTGCAGGCAGTGGGCACAGGGAGGCCTGACTTTTGATTGCTGTAGCACTAGTGAGCTGCCGTCCATTGAATGAAAATGCTTTCAAACAGGGCACACTAAGGCCCGTTACCTCCAACGCTTTGTGTTTTATACACAGCCACTTTTATTGAAACATTTAAACAAGATAACACATACATTTACCTGAAGATAAACATACGTATGCCTATATTTTAAAAAGTATATGTTTGGGTCTGTAAAATGGACAAAGAACATTAGTCAACTTAATTGGCACCGTTATCTAGTTTCTCTATATTAGGAAGTTTAAAAATATGTTGCACCAATATTAACCCAATTTCTAAAACCTCAAGGCTAATTGAAGAAACGGCTAGTTTTTCACAGCGCTGGAAAGTGTGATGAGTAAGTGAAAGAAAAGTCCACACAGAGGGGAAAAAAACCAGGCGGCTCCCTGCAAGAGCAGCCAGCGATAAACAAAAGCAATACCACAGGCGATTACTGAATTCTATTTTCGCGTGATTCAGCGTTTCAGCACCATGAGAAGTTCAGTCTAGGGAAATGAAGGCAATTTAACAGTATGAGGCATGCGGGGATACCCTGCTGACATCTGAAGCTTCTCGGGGACGGATGGCTAGAACCACTTACTCTGCTTGCACGCCATCTAACACAATTATCACTGGGTTAACGGTCGTCTGTGCAACACAGTGACTGTGATAAAAACCCAACGCTTCTGAATGTCGCTGGTCTTCAGAACAAATTTGAAATGTCCCTATGAAATCTGACGTGGGACAAAAATCACCATGTGTTCCTCCAGGTGACATGCACATGGGAATTGAGCTCAGGCAAAAGATAGTGAGACCCAACCTTTAGTTTCTAATTTTCCCAACAAGAACAGACATTGATGCGGCATTCATTACCAAGTGTGTGGGAAGGGACCCGTTGAAACCAAGTGGATCAGAAAGGGCCCAGGACCCCTTCTCTATCAGAGGAACGGTGGCCATTGAGGGATACCAGGGGAGGGAGGGTCGCTCTCCTTGGGGACAGAGCCCCTCTTGGGTTGCCTCTGCCCCCGCCCCCCCCCCCCGTGATGTTCACAGACCCACATGCACATGGGCAGCACTAACTGGACATAGGGTTATTAACAATAAAAACAAAAAATAAAAAGAGGACATGAAGCTGAGTGGGATGTGGGCGGGGGGATGGGGCTTTGGAAGCTGGGTGGGGGATAGATCAATCGATATACATTGAAACCTTCACAGAATTAGAAAATTATTAAAACAGAACGAAACATGGGCTGGCATGAATGGTGCCCTCATACAGACACAGATATAGAGATCAGCAACAGAATGTTCCAGTATTTCCCAGTGAACATCATCCGTCCGTCTCTAACCCCCATCTTTTGTCTGGCTTCCCTGGAGCTCTGTCTACTGACATTTTCTTCCTTTGATTTTTTTTTTTTTGATCTATAGGATATAATGAGAGCAAACCTTTAGTTTCTAGTTTCCCCAACAAGAATAGACATTACTGTGGTGTTCATTACCAAGTGTGTGGGAAGGGTCCTGTTGAAACCAAGTGGCTTCAGCAGAGGCACCACCTCATTCAAGGTGCTCAGGACCCAATGGGCGTCTGGGAATCAGAAAGGGACCAGCACAGCCCCCTCCCACGTAGCTGCCCCCGCCATCCGTCATTGCACCGTTCCCGCCTCCATCCCCCACAGAAGCGAAATTAGTCAGTGAGGATTTTTGTACAATGCATAAAACAGTTGTCTACTAGGAGCTGGCGGAAGATAAATGATTCCAGACGCTGGACTGTGGCCATTTTCCCACACATGCTACAGAGCTCTGACGTCCATATTGGGCCATAACCCTGAGTGGTGTCTGCCTCCGCCAGTTTACAGCCGGTGCCTCCGCTCCTGGTTTACACTAGAGAGCCGGCTCACACTCAAGTCCCTTTTTGCCTGTGTAGGTTAAAAGGGGATTGCCTTTTTTTCCCCTTCAGTGAAATGGTTCCGACACTCCTTCTCAGCACCTTTTCTTTGCTATTGCCCAGAGAATCTGCTATTGGAGCCACTGTTTTAATCTCCCACTGGAGATGAGACAAATCCACGCCTAGTAAACCACACGGCATCTGACACTGAATTTGAACCATCAACCATCCAGAACCACACAGCCTAGCTTTGCCTGACAACGAATACAGCACGATTATTTCACGAGTCAGTCTGTGTTCTGCAAGAAGACCCAGAAACAGCTGCTTTCAAAAAATAGTGTCACGTCAACTGGAAGGCCCATCGGAAGTTTAAATGATCCACTCGTACAGCGAGCAGACCGATACGGTATGTTCTGTCGGCCCCATGAATCTAAAAAGTGAGCCAGTGCCACACTAAATTATATTTGAAAGATAAAAATCTTATTCACAGTTCCAAAAGGTAGAAAAAGGCAAGAGAGGAGGAAAGAAGAAAGGGGGTCTGGGAAGGAGGGACACAAGCCGGAAAGACAGAAGTCTATGTCTGTAATCTGAGAGCTGAAACATAAAGTAGATCGTTTTGCAGCCTTCAGATGTCTTTAAAATGAATAATGGGACCACAGGCACTGCCTCAAGTTCTTGTCAAAAGAACGCTCTCCTCAGGTCAGTTCTACCCGAGAAGCCAACTTCGTACACCCGTAACAAATCTTGCAGCCCAGATAGGAAGCGACCTGTCTTCCCAGCACTCTCTTGCTAAGGAACACAAACTTACTTCTTTGGAAAATGTCCTTAGGCTGCGCTGCTGTGCCTTTGGAACAAAAGCCCTCTCTTCTTCATTTCCTTTTCTGCTGTCTTGAGAACTGCGCCTCAGAAGCTGACAGATGGCTCCTCGGCCACTCACTGCTTCCTCTTCGTTATCTCTGCCAGCTAATATTTCCTCTGTGCTTAGCTGTTGTCTGTGAGACGGGCCCACATCTCTCTAGCCTGATCAATGGAGTGCCTAGTTTGAGGGTGGTTTTGGCCCCGCCTTCCAGCTCTAAGAGGGAAAAAAAAATGAAAACTCACAGCTGGATTTTTTATAAATCTGCTCTTTTAAAACTGGCTCGGCAGCCCTGCACATACCAACGGGAAATGCTGCCAGTCTGTCCCAAGCCAAGAGTGCGTTCCTTATCCTAAGTCCCCTGCCATGGGCCAAGCCGGCACCTCACCTGACCAATGACCAATCGCATTCAAGTTAGCCTAAAACATTACAGGAATGAGGAGAAGCATTTCAAACCAAGTGCAGTGAGCCTCAAAAGACTATGAACACCACACACACACACACACACACACACACACACACACACACACACACACACACGATGGAGTAACCTGTGGTATGGCCATATTGAGAAAAAACAATTCCAAAAATAAAATGGAAAAGGGGGAAAGACTAAAATCAGACATTACAACATTGATGCATATGTAATTTTCTATCCCAAATCCAAGTCACTGTTCACACACAGTGTTTGCTGCTAATATTTACACTGTTGGTGAACTTGTTGGGTCAAGAGAATACATGGCCAGGTTAATTGCTAGCAGGTAGCGTTAACAGGGGTGAGTGTTATGAAATTGAGACTAAACATTTAAATTCTGTAGCAGTCAGAAAACTTGAGTTAGTTTTTTTTTTTTTTTTTTTTCAAAACAAAAACAAAAAACTTCTGTTTTGGGATTATAATCTAACTTTCTCTTTCCCTTTCCTCTCTCCTAAACCTTCATGGTCTCTTTCAAATTCATGGTCTCTTTTTCCTTAATTGTTACATTTGTGTGTGTGTGTATGTGTGTGTGTGTGTGTGTGTGTGTGTGTGTGTGTGTGTGTGTGTTCCTAAACACACTAGAACATCTGCTCTGCTGGTATAACGTTCCTTGTCTGTCTAGGCTGACCATTTGGTATTGATTGGGTAAGTTCCAACGGAGACACAGCTACAACACATCTTCCTCACCTAAGGCCGAGGAATCGTGGAAGAGGGGTCAGAAGGACTGCAAGAGCCGGAGAACATGGGGTTCGTTGTGAGAGGGCCTCCTAGCCATGTCAGAAGCTGCACCCACAACGTCTCATCAACACGGCTGCCTAACCATGAGCCAAAAAAACGACAGCAACAACAACAACAACAACAGACACGCTAACGTGGAAGGCAGGGCCTCCACCCTCGACAGAACCAGAGGCGGCTTAAGAACGCCGGAGCAGTAAGTAGTCTTCCCCAGGGAAGAGCACACCAGTGGGCTATGGAGTCTCAGTTTTAGTTCTCTGTGTCTGGGAACATGAAAGGCATGAAGTCATCGCCAGTGATGACACAGGCAACTGCAAGATTAAACGACCATGACAGAGTGCTTTCTTGTTGCAATTCAACTTTCACGTGGTCCTTTTCCAATAAGAGAATATTAAATCAATATAAACATTTCATCTGGTGGAGGATGGTAGCAAACTAAATATCACAGGCCGCGATAAGGAGAGGGAAAGATCAAAGGGTTCTGAGAATAATGTCGGGTCTCAATAGTTGAAGTCTACAGGGAGAGACTATACAGCAAACGCAGGCCACAGCGGACAGTTCACAGCGAACTTAGGGTATGCATGTGTGTACTCTGCGGGGGACAACCACGGGTGAGGTTTCTTGGGCTCTGTCCACTTTTTTTTTGTTTTGTTGAGAAAAAGTCTCATTAGCCTGGAATCTCCCGAGTAGGCTAGGCTAGCTGGCTAATAGGTCTCAGGGATCCACCTGTCTCTACCTTCCCAGTGCTGGGATTAAAAAGGGATACCACACCCAGATACTTTGATGTGGGTTCTGGGATTTGAACTCGGGTCCTCACCCTCTCAAGGCCAGTACTTTAACAACTGAGCTATCTCCCTGTCCCTGAGCTGTAAAATTATGGTGCCTCAGTTTCTCTTCTTCAACCTCACCCTGTGGAATCCGGGAGGACTATGTCATTTGTCTGGCGAGCCCATTACGGGCAGAGACACACAGCCGTGAATGGAGGACTAAACAATGGGTTCATAAGGGTTTCTGGCTTCAGGCGTTGGAGTGAGGATGACTGTGAGGACCCTGGCTTGAAACTGGAATATCAGCTACTACAGGTTCAGACTGTCTGGGGTCCTTGCAGATTCCTCAAATGTGGGTGGGGATCTGAACGCAGAACGGCTTCTTCACTGGAAAGAAAGAGGACAGACGTGTCCCCGGATCCCTGATCTGATCCAACTGTCTCCTCGCCCCAGCCCCTCCCCTTTCCCACTTCCTCTTGGAGAAAGTCATCCAGCTGACAAGGGGCTGAGTCAAGAACCAGGGTGTTTGTAAACATCCCTTGAATGAAAACACATGGACCTTTTGGGTAAATGTCCCTAAATGGTGTTGCAAGCCCTGCTTGTTGTGGCTAGCAAGAAGCGAGTTTCTGAGTTAAGGAGTCCCTCCTACATGAGGGCTGTGGGCTGGGAATCTGGGCAGCTGTGTACTCCCGGAGAAGAGAAAGTAGAGGAGACGAGAGGTGACTACTGCCTACCCTGTGTGGTACCTCACTGCCTATACTGTGTTCTTGTCTAAAGACCTTGGGAAGCGCCCCATCTATTTTTATCAGGACTTCAAATGTGCGATCTCTTGCTCCTAATCTGAAGGGCTATTCTAATCTGGGATAAGAGAGTGTTCCAAGAGATACCTCTTTACTGTTATAATGTACAAAGCACACATACTACTCACTACAGAGGATGGGTTCCTCCAGCTCTCTATAACATCCAGTTCACAAGGACATATGCAATATGCACTATCTGAGACAAGTGCTATTTCAGACTTTAGAGTGTGTGTATGTGTGTGTGTGTGTGTTTTAATATATTTGCATATGTATATATATCTAAGGAGATATTCTGGGGATGGGATCCAAGTCTAAACACAAATTTCATTTATGTCTCATGTATGCATTATACATGTGGCCTGTATTTTTACATAATACTTTTGATAATTTTGTGCGGGAGACAAAGTTTCGTGCTATGGAACTTTCTACTTAGGATATCATTGTGGCACTCAAAAACTTTCAGATTTTGGATGTTTGGGTTATGGATGTTAAAGTGCTGTCATCCAAAAGCAAGATATGAGGACACTGAGGGACAGACGGAGAGCAGGGTGGGCTTCCAGGAGGGACAGGAACTCTGATGGGGAGCAGGAGAATCCAGAAAGCATCCGTGTACTTCACATGCAAGGACAATCCGGAAGGAGGGACTGAGGTAAGGACACAGAAAGATACAGGAAACAAGGCAAGCCCTGTGACATTGAACAAGTGACCCGTGATCTCTCTTCACTGGTAGATAATAACTCGGCCCTGGTAGGGCTGCTGCCCATGTTAAGTGGGTCACTATATGGAAAATGCTTGCAACAGAGCTTGGTCTACACAACCAATACCTGCTGTTCATCACATCATTGGCGGCATCTTGGAAACACCCCTTAGGACCAAAAAGACTGAATTTGATTCAAGCTATAATTTTTAAGAACCTGAGAGTTCTCGGCAGGACCAGCTGACTGCAGTACTTGATCTCTAAGTGCCCGAGCACCTGCAATGTCACGTTGTTTAGTCTCAATTAGGACGCAGAGCGCATCTAACCAAGCATTCCAAGTTTGCGACTCATTTTACAGATGGAGTCTGTACTCCAGAGTGGGATGCCACCAGCATTGCCATTGCCACCTCTCTGTCAACACTCTCCCACCCCACAGCCAGAATTCTGAGCTTCAGAAACGGGTTTTGATTGGTGGAAGGCTTGACTACTGATCGTGTGCTGAGCAGAACTGGAATATTCAAAAATACTGACTGGCTAAAAGCATCGTAATGTAAAAGTCTAGGTGAAGCCTTTGCCTGTCTGGCAATCACCATCAAGACCTTGTCTAAATCTCTTAATGGCCCCTGGCCAACCCTGAGGTCCAAGGGACTCTGCTTGCCTGATGCGGCCCACCAGGTCACAGAATCGGCCACTGGCCTCTTGTGTCTGCCTCCAGCTGTGGCTGAAGCATCTGAAAGAAAAGCGAACAGCTGGGGCATCTCCAAGCCCGCACACAGTTCATAGGAACTGACTGGTATGTGTTTATTTACGAATTTACCAGTGCTGGTGATCGAGTCCAGACCTCATGTGGTCTGATCCTGAGCTACATCCGCACTCCCTCTTGCTTAAGGAATGTCTGTATCAGCCTGGGCATGGCAGCTCATGGGAAACCGAGGCAGGATTGCCACAGGCTTCAAACCAGCAAACGCTTTAAGGTGAGTTAGTTTCAGGGCAGCCTGGGCTACAAAGAGGGTTCTAGGCCAGCCTATGCTATAGAGCGAGATCTCTGTGTCTGGAGGGATTTGGTCCTGTTTGGAGCCCATGTGATTTGGTTGTGAGGCTTGGGAGGGGACAGCTGACCCTTACCACTTCTTCCTGGGCGGCTGGGTGTGAGCAGCAGTATCACGTTAGCTCAGTCCTGCAGACAGGAAGGGCACGGAGCCCCCAGGGCACCGAAGAAAGCCAGGAAAAGCTCATTTGGCTTTGCTAGAGAGCCCAAAGGAAGGTGTTAATTTAATCCCAACTAGATTTTTAGATGCTAAGCAAGTAATTCATGAATTAGAAATAAAACAAAAACCTAGAAACATACTATACATTGATGTTATAGTCTATGGATATATTTAAATGTAAAGATATAGTTTTCATATAGGATAGATTTGTTTTTTTTTTTTTTTTTTTTTTTTTTTTTTTTGAGACAGGGTTTCTCTGTGTAGCTTTGCGCCTTTCCTGGATCTTGCTCTGTAGACCAGGCTGGCCTCAAACTCACAAAGATCTGCCTGCCTCTGCCTCCCGAGTGCCGGGATTAAAGGTGTATGCCACCACCGGCTGGCTGATTTGTTCATTTTTAACAAATTGTTTTTTAATCTTCAATGAACATTTGAAAATAAATAAAAATAACCTTTAAATATTTATTTAAACTGTTTTAAAATAAAAATAGTATACACAATACTCAACATGTTAAAATAATGCTTATTGGAAAGCCTCAACACTACAGAATACAGACTAAAAATTTAACAGCCCATTTTTATTATTCACAGTTACCAATTCCATTTTCCTCCCTGAAGGAGTTTGGTGTGTCCTGAATTTGTTACATATAGACACACAGCTCACTCTGGACATCCCACATAAGCACACATATTTTATGAATGTAAAATGTACCCATCTATGCACATTCACACATATGCATCCATGTTACATGCCCGTGAGAGAATTCTTTCCCACCCTTATAGGATCTGTTTTCCGTACTGCTCTCATCCTATCTCTGTTTATTTAACAACACATCTCGGAGCAAACAGGCGGGCTCATGGCTCGGATCCCAGGGTGCTGAGCGTCTAGTCTGAAGTGTGGGTCCTGAGCCAGGTCAAGGGGGGTAGTGCTGCTCCCCGGTGCCATCAGAGCAGACCTGTACCTCCCCGCGGTAGGATGCCAGCTGCTAATCTAACACTCTGTTGCTCTCCTACAGGGGAGCACATCCTCACGGGACAGACAGTGAGTGAGGAACTACACGGACTCATACACAAGCGCTGGTCAGTTCATTCATTTTCCGAAGGCGACAGACTGCCCCTGCCTGGATTGCCATCCCACAATCTTCTACTGTCGCCGCGCCATCCTTGTTAATGGTACGGAGACACTGAACTTAGACAGCTGGATGCCGAGTCGCACCCCAGGCAAGCCCCCGACATGCTCATTTCCATGGGTCCTGAAGGAAGGGCAGCAGGGTGGGAACGCATAGGAGGGCTCGGGGACTTTCCATAGTCTCCGGGGTCACGGACGCCATCTTCGGGTTGCAGCTTGTGGTTCTCGGGACCTCAAAACAAGATGTATTCCCACACACACTGCAGTGGCCACGTGCTTCAGGGAATGTTCAGAACCAAGCAAAGCCATGACAACAGGGTGCTCAAAACACCAGCTCCCTCGGTCCCCACTGCCCATGCTTTGCATTCTTCCACTCATAAAACAAGCTATTCTGCTCTCCCTATTACTAAATTTCTTTGTTTTGGGGGTAAAAAAGAAGACTGTTTTGTAAAATTTAAAAAAAATTACTTTGCTTAAAGCGTTACTTAAGAGGGGAAGTTTAGTGGCTGGGGAAGTGGCCCAGTAGGAAAAGCGCATGCCCTGCAATCACGAGGACCCGAGTTCGGATCCCAGTACCCACATAGAAGGTAGGCACAGTGGCACACATCTGTAACACCAGTAATGGTTTGGGGGATGGTGCAGGCAGACACCAGAGGATTCTGGGCTCTTGCTGCGTAGCTGGGCTATTCAACATGGTTGGCTCTGGGTTCGGTGAGAGACCCTGTCTCAGAAAGCAAGATGAAGAAAAACAAGGAAGAGTGCTCATCGCCAGCCTCTGTGCCTCACACAGGTGAGCTCACCTCCTCCAGCCCTTTGTCCCCCACATACAATGGAAAGATTTGTAAAACCATCTCTCCTTATCCCCACTGTGTTCTTATTTTGAGGTGAATCAAGGCGATGCATTTGGCTATTTGCATTACAGACTGATTTCCAAATTTCCCTTTTCTCAGAAGAGTCCATAAGGAAAACCAGAAGTGCACATCTGCTGTCGGAGGGTCCTGGAGTGAACTGGGGAGTAACTGCAGCTGTACATGGAGGCCGTGTGGTGGGACCTCATTCTGTAGCAGGTATGGTTTAGAAATGTCAGCACTGTTCTGTGTCTCTGCAGGACGTTCCATTGGACACACATGCTTTCTACTGTAATATGTGTAAAATCCCACAGGCTGGCTTATATTAACTAAGAAGAAAGGAGAGAAATGCAAAAATAACTTTGTCAATTATAAGTCAACTGCCTTGGGAAATGGCATGGTGTCTTAGTGAGCTTTCTATTGCCATGATAAAACACCATGAAAAAAAAACAACAACTTGCGGAAGAAAGGGTTTATTTCACCTTACAGCTTTTAAATCCATCACTGAGGGAAGCCAGGGCAGGGACCTGGAGGCAGGAGCTGATGCAGAGGTGATGGAGGAGTGCTGCTCACTGGCTTGCTCCCATGAATTGCTTAGCATGCTTTCTCCGACAATCCAGGACCACCTGCCCAGAGGTAACTCTGCCCACAATGGGCTGGACCCTCCCATCAGCCATCAATAAAAAAAAACACACCATAGGCCAATCTGATGGGGGTATTTTCTCAACTGAGGTTTCTCCTTCCCACATGACTCTGGCTTGTAAACTAGCCAGTATGTAAGGAAAGTGAGAAATGAAATACTGTGGTGTAGGAATGATTTCGTGGGGCTGGAGAGATGGCTCAGCAGTTAAGAACACTGGCTGTTCTTCCAGAGGACCTGTGTTGGGCTCCCAGTTCCCACTTGATGGCTCACAACTGTCTGTAACTCCAGTTCCAAGGGATCTGATGCCCTCTTCTGGCCTCCTTAGGCATTGCATGCAGGTGATGCACATACACACATACACACAAACACTCATTACACATGAAATTAAATTAAATATATTTTTCCAATTCAAAAGACCCCAAATTATATATGATTTAAAAAGAGAGAGCCTGTCCATCAAGTCAACACCTCTTTCACAAATCTGGTGCTCTACAGAGCTGGCTTTTTGTTTCTATTGCCTCATAGTAGGGAACGCACTTGAAGCTCTGGCATTCAGCCACCCAGCCAGGGAAAGTCCACAGTGAGGCAGAAAGTGTAGTTTCCCTGCCTGGGCAAGGTAGTGCTATGCACAGTGTTTGTGGCAATGGGGCAGGATCATCCCCTCCTGAAACCCGCACTCTCTCCTTCAGGTATGCTTACCCCAGTTCTAACCCCAGCTGGTCCTCATCTCCCCTACTGCCTAGTGACCCAGGACTTGCCAGGATCAGATCTTATATTCTTTTGAGATTTCAGTTGTGATATCTTTTATATTGGGCAGAGAAATTCCGAATTCCTGCTATGACACCAAGCCCAGGGTCTGCTCTAATTAACATGCTAATAGACCCCAACAACAAAGCTTCAGTTAAGAAGGAACAAAGCCTCTGATCACGTGACACAGGATGTTCCCTGTGCAAGCCAGGCCCTTTCCACTGTTGGGAACACTGACCGACTTATTGCTTCACCCGATTTCCTAAGAACCCTTGACTTTTGACTTCTGGTTCAGGGTTAGCCTCCAGCACTGGATTGTGCAAAGAAGTCTCTAGATCTTTAAAAATTCACCTTTAAATTTGGAGAAGCCTGCAGATCCCATAAAAGATTCTGAAACTTGAGCAAAACATTTTTTTTTTTTTTTTAGAATCTCATAAACAAAAAAGCACATTCCTCACTTTGGGGTTTATATTTGGCTGCTTTCTAACAATAGCGCTCCCTGACTTGATTGAAACCAACTTGAAAATCAAAGTTGGGGGCATGTACATACAATGGATCTAGGAATCCCAGGCTCCTGAAACTTGTGTTTCTTATTTAGCTGTGAAGCGTGGGTGGCCGTGAGCATTCCTGGCAGCTATAAGGCATTTGCTAATGTATTTGACTTTAGCGCTGTTAATCACACTTATCAGCACAGGCAAGCTGCACTGGCCACAGAAGATTAGCTTCTCTCCTGTAATGCCCCAGCAGTTCAAAGGCAGAACTTCAGCGCTGAGTGACAGCAACATCTGCACGCTCCCACGACCCTTTGATGACTTCAGAACTCACCGCAAGCCTTAGCTTTTCTTTTCCATGAATTTACACACACTCCTTTCTCCTGTTACAATGGCTAAGGCCAGGAAGTTGGCAAACTTTTAATATGAGTTGTGCTTCTAAACACTGCAGAGGTACTGAGTCCCAAGGTGGCCCTCGCAGTCAGAGTCAGGGTCAGCGACCTGCTCTAAGAAGTAGGAACCTCCAGCAGGGCAGAGTTTCATTTGCAGGGAAACAAGACCACTGGAAATCCTTTTGGATGCATTAGGTTTCAACTGTGGACGTTTCCCTTAAGGCACACAAACTATTACTGCTTCTTGCAAAGCGGTATTGTTCATCAGAACATGAAAACACTTTGCCCAGCTCAGAGGTGAATGGGGAGGGGATACAGTTGCGCAGGGAGTGTGCTGGGAAAGAAAAGGACCCTCAGAGCTGCACCTGCTGGTCTGAGCACAGACTCTTGCTTGGACTCCCAGGCTCAAGGCATGATCTGTGTGTCCCAGTGTGTCCTAGCTCCACTAGACGTGGTTTGGATCAATGTCCCCAAAGATCTGCATATTAAAGTTTCGGTCTTATCTGGTAGCACTACTGGGAGATGATGGTACTTTTGAGAGGTGTGGCCTAGTTGGAGGAAGTTACATCATTGGGGACACACCTTTGAAGGTGATGCTGTGGCTCTGGTCCTTTCCTCTTTCTCTTTTGTGCCTCTCACGTGTCATGAGGAGAGCAGCTTGCTCCAAAAGCAGTGGATCTACCTGAAGAGAAACTTCCAAGACTGTGAGACAAAAAGCAACCTTTTTTTCTTTGTAAGCCGACCATCTCTGGTATTTCACGACAGTAATGGAGAACGGACTACTACAGCTAATGTTTACTTTACTGTTTCAAAGCCAGCAAGGGTTCATCTATTCCAATCCTTAGCCCAGTCAAAGTAGCCATCTATGGCATCCTACCTATTTTTTCACTTTGTGAATTATTTACTTGTAGAACCAAACCTTACGGGCACTTTACTTTTGAACCATGGATGCAGAGGTTAAGCCATGACCTCACAGTGCCCATCACAGTTGGGGTCAGTTTCATCATGGGGAGGAGACATGGCTAGCACATACATCAGATACAATTTAAGAGTTATTAGAGGGGAAGACTATGGGAAGAAGAGACATCCCCCCTCCAACTGTCTTAATTAAGAGCTAGACTATCATTTCTCCTACTAAATCACACATGCACCAGCCACCAGGGCTGGAGCACACAGCTTTTTAGGGCCAAGAATGTGGCTGATTATATTTGACCACTCTCCACCTACCCTGTGGCCTTTGACATCGGAAAAGCTCTCTCCTATAGACCCAGGTCACTGTTTCTGACGACATCTGCAAATTGGATAGTGACTTGCCACTTAAGGAGCCAGGTACAGAGGAAGGCAAGCTGGGGACCTCCCCAGTTCCATCATTCTTGTCACTCAGGGTGTGAGAGCCTCCAGTCTCCACTGCTTGGCTTCTCTGAAGCACATCCAAACATTTTATGTGTCAATCTAAGCAAAGACCAGAGTCTTCATTTCCAAGCAAGAAGCCAGACGACTGTTGTGACACCTCTGTATACGTGGAACCAGACAGTGACACTCACAAGAGACCCAGGCTCACAGCTTTGCAAGCTGAGAAAGACTGTGCCCTCACTGCTGGCCTGGGTCACTGGGCCATGCAAGCCAAGATGTACCCTCTGACAAAAAAAAAACGAGGCGGGTGCTGCCTCTGCATTGTCAATGGTAAACAATCTAGTAAAAATAAATAAACCTGTATATATCGATCAATATATATAAACCAAACACTAATTTTAAGAAAGATTTACTTATTTCTATTTTACGTGTCTGAGTGTTGTGCCTATGTTATGTAAGTGCACTGGATATGTACTATGAAGGCTAGAAGGGAGCGCTGGATCTCGTGGAACTGGAGTCACAGACAGTTGTGAGCTGCCACGTGGGTGCTGGGAACAGAACCCTGGTCCTCTGCAAGAACAGCCAGTGCTCTTAACAACTGAGCCAGCTCTCCAGTCTCCTGTTAAATTCCTTAATACAGCTTTTTTGAGAAAATTATGATCTCAGAAACTATCAGCAAGGGAACGAACGAGCTGTTCCTTAGCTTTGACTCTCACATGCTGAGAGCTATGTCCCCATCTCCTTATTCAGCTGTGAACAGCAAAGACATCCTGGCCACGCTGTAGCATGAAGAGCACTCACAGCGAGTGCCTGGAGTCACCGACTCACAGGAAGGTAAACAGCGGTGGCTGGGTGCTCAGGAGACTAGGAAACGGGAAGTTGTTTGATGGGTACGGAATTTCAGGTTTGTAAGACGAAGAGTTCTGGAGACTCTTGCACAAGAATGTGGACTTGTTTACCAGCACTGAAAAGCACAGTTAGACATGCTGGAGTTGGAGCCGGAGAGCTGGCTCCGCAGTTAAGAGCCCTGGCTGCTCTTGCAGAGGACCTGGCTTCAGTTCGCAGCACCCACGTGGTAGCTCACAACCATCTGTAACTCCAGTTCCCAGGGATCCAACTCCCTCTCCGGCCTTCATGAGCACTGCACACACATGTTGCACAGACTTACATACAAATAAAATAAAACTCAATCTTTACGAGAATATGGTGGAGATGATTTTCTGTTACCTGTATTTTGCTGCAACTAATAAAAATTTTAAGTGATTTCAAGACGGAAACCAAAGACCAGACCCTTCTGGGTTCCAGGCTGTAAACCTCACAAGAGCATCACGTTTGTGTAGAGGGAGCCAGCCCATTATATTAACAGAGGCAGAACATTTCCAGGGCATTTTCTGCTGCCCTTTCCTGGTCCCTTTTCTGTTCTTTCCTATAGTGTTCCTGCTTCCCGTGTCTTCACAGATCTGTATTAAAGATAAGGAAAGAAGAAGGCAGCCGTCTGTGCTGTCTCCCTACATAAATAGCAAGGCCCTAAAAATTCTCCGCCAGCTGAAATTCTTAGCAACCAGCAGAACGTTCAGCTCTCCTCTTTGGTAGTGGATAACATCACAGAGAAAATGCCTTTGGTACTCTAAGGAAACACAGCCCCTTGTCAATCTGCTAGAATTTGTTCCTTGTTCCCAGGCTGACTCTTCCTGAGATGGGGATTAATTTCATGTTGGTCACTGGCCTGTGAAACACTGATAAATTAAATGATTGGTAAATACAATAACTTTCATAGGAAATAGGGGATAGGAAACCATTTTCTACGTGGGAGTACTAGAGAATTTCATTTCTGAAAACAGACCATAGATTAATTAAGTTCAGATCTGATAGCTTTAAAAAAAAAAAAAAGGCTCGGTGGAAGTCATCCAGCTCGTCCTCGATTACCCAGCACTTACTGGCAGGCCTGAGAGTCTGGAGCAAGATACCGAAAGTTATCTGAGGACAGAAGTTCAGACAGTGCCTGGCAACACTGAGCTCTGCCTCTGCTCCTCCCACCTAGTGTTGTGTCTTCATGGTTTGACTTTATCCTGATAAACACAGGAGTAGTATAGATCAAGACCTGGAAGACATTTTCAGGAGCGGCATCTGTCGTGATGAGACATTTTCCATAAACTCCACTCTATAGCAGAAGTTCATGTATGAATGTGGCGGGTCGGCTCTCTCAACTAGCCCTGTGCTTGAGTCCCTCGCTTGCCTTCCCCCATGTGAGGTGAGATGGTCTCACCCCGAGTCATTTCCTGGAGGGCCGGGAGAAGCGCAGTGAGAACACTTTCTAGCAGCTGTACTAAACGTGCTTGTAGATGTGAAAAGTAACGCGAGATGAAGAGATTCAACATTCTACGTCCGTGTTGAATATGAGCGCTCGCGGTGAGTAGTATTGTGGATCACTTATTGGTGTGGGACTCATGGTATTATTCCTTGTAGACATTAAGACGGTTTGTTCACTTACGAAGTTTCAAATCTGCGCTGCATGAGACAGTCCATAAAGAGACGCAGTGAAAGGAACAAAAGTGCTAGCTCTGACTCGGAGGAGTGAACGTTGTCTCGAATGTGATATCGCATATATCATTTTCCGATTAACTAAGGACTCGCACAAAGTACAGATCTGGTGTTTCGAAGTACACAAGCATGCGCAGGTACGCCAAGGAGAACTAAAAAAAAAAAGATGGTTATAGAGATCTTCTTTTACGTGACTACGAGAGATTATAGTGTGTTTATCAACGCAAGATGGTCGTATTAGTATTGATGTGTTGAGCCATGAGCAGTAACATTTGTCCTTGAACATAACTCAGAAAACTCGGATCTGGAAGCAACATAGATTTTGGCATATTGTACCACACTAATGGATTGTGATCCTTGCGGGGTGGATAATAGCGTGGAGGATCCTTTCGTACCTTAGGTTTTCTCAAGATATCAGATATTAAACAGACTTCTATTCGACGCGTTCATCCTCTTTTTCTGCCTACATAGGAGTGCTTATTGTAAATCTCGAGAGCTAGTCCACAGGCAGTCACGGACGCTGTTCCATCTTATATTAGTACTCTCATAGTGTAAGCCACTAGTGTTATGGTCTGTCCTGTGTGTTCATCCGTCGCTGAACTTGGCAAAAGAATTTTGGGGTTACAACTCCTGTCTGCAGCAATCAGCTTCAGCGTCAGCTTAGTGCACGACACCTGAGACCTCCACAATGGGTCAATTAAAAGAGCTAAATTAAAAGTACGAGAATAGCAGAATAAGAGACAGCCATGTGATATATAAGGGAGTATATCTTTGGAGTTGTTAGAGTTGTGAATGTTGGCTTTTTAAAAACAAAAGCCGATAACTGAGGAATTAAAACTGAGACAGAAATCTCACGCGATGTCATAGGCCTAAACCTATAAGTCTCCTTACTTAGTGTAGACCGACCGCACCTGACCAGTTATTAATAACTAGTGACAGAATTAGTCCATATGCATATCCTAGTAACGTGGCGTTAGAACGAGAGAGCATCTTTCTTGGGTCACCCCAGCCTATGATAGGTGTGGTCGTCCCACGTCTACGACGTTGCCTTGCCTTACTGACCTCACTAGAACAAACGGGAATATGGTGACCCCAACATAATGCATTCTTGAATATTTTGGGTTCTGATTCGTGTGTCAGGTCTCGCATCTCTTGAAGTGTATAGATGAATGTTTATCACCATCTGAGAGGTATATTCCGAAAGGTCGCCCCACACTCGCTGCATGGCATGAGGCCGTGTGCTTATTGCTCCTACTCGGCATTGCATGATGGGTAAATCTATTCCCGGGACTATTTCCGAGCTCACTCTTCTGGTTTATCTTCATGTAGTTTACGTAGACTCAGGCGGTCAGTGTAGTCTCAGGGTGACATGAGACAAACACTCGGGGCTTTCTATGCGACCATTGGTCTCTAGCAAAGTTTCATCCTGAGTCGCACTCAAGTGCGTAGGTGGCCGACTTGGGACCGCTACTGTTCCCACGGATGACGTCATCCCCTGTACGCAGCCTCTCCACCAGGCGAGTCGTGGAGTATTAGGCGAGACAGATGTCGGATCGCTCACGAGCACTCACAGGTCAGGGCCTCTTAGATCCCCATGCCTGGGCACGTTTCGGCGAACGTCAAGTTCACTGTCTAGGTTTATCATTGGTTGAACTGCTGTTCCTCATTGTGTACATGGCAGCACGCCTCAAGACGATCACAGATCGAGGCCGGCTACTTCCCCGCGTGACACACCTATATCATACCCATATCTATCAGACATCAGGAACAGCTGTAACTTGCATTCATAAGCGCTTGGAGTCTAGAACGGCTGCGTGGTGCACTTAGGAGAGATCGAGAGCGAGATGGGGATTCCTGGTCTATCAGTCAATATAACCATCCTCTGCTATGAATACGTAAATCAGAGATAAGACTAACACCACTACACACGTGGTTCCCCTAGTGTCCATTGATGATCCCTTATTCATGGGACTCCTGTCTTTTCTGGGTTAGGTGTAAATTTATGTACCTTACTGGGAACCTGAGGACCTCTTTACGCGGAGTGGTCGGTCTTAGGCAAATCAAGGCTAGTCCTGTCGATGTGAATCTGATGCCGATGTTGCTGGTTTTCTCTATGGCAAAGCAATTTCTTATGTGTATATTATAGTGTGTTTAACCTGCACTACCTCTGTGAAACAGCAGTGATGCTCTGTCTCGGGCAGCACCGGAAGGTATGTTGGAGGTGAAGGGGTTAACTAATTCAAGAAGAGCACCTCCAGTGTAGGATGTGCCTCCATTCCCTCCACGGGCTATGGAAGCTGAGATCACAGGATTTGGCGTGTGCCTTGTTTCGGAAAAAGGCGTCGAGTTCTTTCTCCTATCGCGATTGTGTTTTGGTGGCTACTAGTCATCACTCTTATCTACGATACTCCTGTGAATTCCTAACAAGCCCGATGCCAGAGTGACCCTCCCAGTGCCTTGGAAGCACAGCCTGCTAGGTCCCAGTCATACATCCACAGGACCGAGCTAAAGAGCAGAAAGCAGCCTAGGTATACCAGAAAGTGTGGTGCTGAAATCTCAACTCACTGATGTAGGAGATCTCAACGAGAGACTCTCCAACCGATACGCGGGCCGGGAACTCGGAGAGTAGATACCGGATAGAGCACTATGCGCTTCTCAATCCATGCTGCATTGGTCATGTGAGGTCTATCTCACAGATCCTCAAGCGCGAGTATTGAGACCTAGAGACCCACAGGAAGGAGACCGTGCTTACGAGTATCCGAGAGACTGCTCGCAGCACGCTCTACTCCTCCCAGACGTCTGTGTCGTTGCCACAAGTCATACAAGTCAGCTGTGAGAGAAAACACATTGACAGGAGGAGTGTGTATTATGGCCACCACGGAGTCTGGCAGCAGATAGGCTGCAGGCGGTGGCTTTAAGAGCATCTCGTGCAGGCTCCTCCTCGCAGAGGGACCTGGGTTCGAGGGGTCCGCAAGCACACACTGCCCGTATGGGTTGCCTCACTAGAAATAGGCTGCAACTTTCCATTTCAGGGTGGATCTTGACTAGTCTCCCGCTTGTCTTCTGGGTTGTCTCTTGTCATTGTGCATCTCAGGAAGTCCAAATACAGGAGGGACAACACATAATGGCCATCAACACTGCATTTGTTAATCGTATTCTCGTAAAAGTAAACTCGAGAGCTACGTGCCTTACATCTGAATGGCGATCACCGTGCAAGGGAGCTCGTGACTCGAGTGTATAATTATGTATCCACGAAAACAAAATAAAGAGGAGGATGGCCTTTGATGAGTCGCCAGGTTTACATGTCATTCGCTCTCATTATTATCATCAAGAGGACTCCCACCTCACTCTCCAGGAAGACGAGGAGTATATGTCGAGCTTTCTTCTGACAATCCTTAGAGCTCCTTCCCCAATACTCGTAAATGGGAGAGCAAAACATTACATTCTAAATTTTCCGAGAAAGTTTGATGGTGTGTGTTTTTTGAAAAACCACAACTCTACCCTG
>NC_051082.1:35330257-35355257 GCF_004664715.2 Peromyscus leucopus
GAGCGGGGCCTCCGTGCGCGCGCGCGCCGGGCGTGGGCGGGAGCGCGAGGGGCGGGGCCTCCGCGAGCGCGCGCGCGCCCTGGCGCCGGCGCCTGCGCCTAGGAGGGCGGTGGTGCGGCAGGCCTGCGCTGCTTTTCTCCATCTTTGATCGCCGCCGGAAATGGAAGTGGTGGTCGTCGTGGGGGGGGTTGTTTGCTTTGCCGCTTCCACCCACCGGGGGGGGGGGTGGTTTCCGGCTGTAAGTTCCGTTTCCGGACATCTCTGGAAGGTTCGCCGTGTCCGGCCGGGCCCGATCGTCCCTGGCTGCTCGTGGCAAGCAGACACGTCTCGGGGAAGCGTACGTCTCGGCCCGCCGCTTACAGCGCTCAGCGTGGGTTTCGCACTGCGTCTGCGTCAGGATCCCGGCCCGCGGTGTGGCGTCGCCCGGGGCCGCGGCTCCAGGGAAAGCGGCCGCCGCCGCCGCAGGGAAGCCCCGCCCTCTCCCGCCGCCGCCCCCCCCCCGCAGGGAAGCCCGCCTTCTCCCGCCGCCGCCGGGAAGCCCGCCTCTGCGCCGCCGGAAGCCCCGCCCTCTCCCGCCGCCGCAGGGAAGCCCCGCCCTCTCCCGCCACCGCAGGGAAGCCCCGCCCTCTCCCGCCGCAGCCCCGCCCTCTCCCGCCCCCGCAGGGAAGCCCCGCCCCCTGCCGCCGCCGCAGGGAAGCCCCGCCCTCTCCCGTTTTTAAGACGCTGGGCAGCGCCTTCCCCGCGTGCCCGGGCTTTGTGTGGGTTTCAGGTGTGGCAGAGGGGCCACCGACGCGTCCTGTAGAAAGTCCAGGCCGTGTGACTCTGTGCCCACCCGTTACTTCAGGCTGAGAGACAGCTTCCCCGAGAGCTCTGTTTTCCCCGAAATCTGTTTACCTTTGGTAAACACGTTTAGGAATTTCGGGGGTCCATGCTGTCAGTGACTCACCTAAAAACAATATTCTTTATTATTTTTTTATACAACTTACTTTGCTCATATTTCAATCCCCCACCTCCTCACTTAACCCGCCTCCATCCCGCCCCTCTCTGAAAGAAGCATTTAAACAAAATCAAAACAAATACAAAAAGTAATAAAACAGCGTGCTCGGTCACACAAACCGTTTTGTGTTGGCCAACTACTTCTGGGCATGGACCCTGCCCTGGAGTGTGGGACAAATCCAGCGACTCTTGGAGAAAACTGAGTTCCCCTTTCCCATCAGCTACCAACTGTAAATACCTCTTGGTTAGGGGATAGGACTTGGTATTCTCTAACCCCTTCTCTGTATTGGGATTTTTTTATTTTTATTTTTTTTCTGTTTGAACCTGTTGTGAATGGAAACTCCTGAAAAGAAACTGTGTTAGAGACTGATTGATTACAACTTAAGTACTCTAGCGAAATTGGAATGTTGCGGGTCCAGAGACTAATTACCTTATCCTGGGCTAGTTTTAGCCCCCACACATGCCCCAACAGCCATTCCTTACTCACTTCTGTGTCAGAAGTAAAATCCCATAACTAATAGATTAAAACAACAACAACAAAAAACCTTTTGAAATCTGCTAGCAGACACTGGCTTCCACCAACCTAAAAGCAAAGGAGGTCATCAGATAGCATGTGAGCCTGTAGGAAAGCCTTCCACCTTGCTGTAACCACCTCTATAATATTCCCCTAATGTATTTTAGATCTGTCTTGATTTATGACTTTCTTTGTTCTGCGGAACTTTGAAACTACTTCCACGTAGGAACATGAAATTTGGGGTAACCTGAATCTGTGTTCCTGGGCCATGGTCTCTCAAAATGGCTCCAAAACAAACTCATTGCCTTTAAGACAAGCACTGTGGTTTTGGCTTTGACAATGTAGGTCATGTGTGTGCTGTCACAGCTTCTGTGAGTTCATCTATGTATCAGCCTTGGTGTGTCTGGATGATGCTATTGTTGCTGGAGGCTTCTCTCCAGGTTCCCCAAGCCCCGCAGTCCCACAATCCACATATAAAATAATCACTCAGATGCTTATATTAGTGATAAACTGTATGGCCATGGCAGGCTTCTTGCTAATTGTTCTTATAGCTTAAATTAACCCATTTTTATAAATCTATACCTTGCCACGTGGCTCATGGCTTACCGGCGTCTTCACATGCTGCTGGTCATGGCGGTGGCTGGCAGTGTCTCTCTACCTCAGCCTTCTGCTTCCCAGAATTCTCTCTCCTTGTCCCACCTATTTCTTGCCTGGCCACAGGCCAATCAGTGTTTTATTTATTGACCAATCAGAGAAATTTGACATACAGACCGTCCCACAGCACTTCCCCTTTTCTTTTTGTAAAAAGGAAGGTTTTAACTTTTACATATCTCCAAAGCCAGCTTGGTATATTTGGGAATTTGGGCGTAGCTTCTCTTAACTACTTCCTGCTGGAGGGAGGCACTGTATCTTATGGGGACACAAAGAAAATTTTAGGATCATGGAGTAGTCCATGAGACTGTATCATCTGAGCCAGTTGCCTTGAAATGATTCTGGATGTTGGATCATCTGGGCCATGGTGTCATCGGAGACCTTTCAGGGGGTCTTGGCTGGTGAAACCTGATGTATCTTAATCTGGAACAAATCCATAGCCTCTGGCTTTCTGTGGACACAAAAGCAGAGCCTCTTTTCCAAAGCAACATATCCTTACATCCAAATTTTGAAGTCAAGGTACCTTTAGAATATACATTTTGGCATAACTCAACAGCTTTTGCAATCAAATGTTTTTCTTCAGTTACGAATATCAAAGACAACATAATCCAGATTTTATGTGTGATAGCCATCTTTACGTGGCTTATTACCTTCACTGTTTTTTTTAAACACTTTATTTTTAGATACTATTTGTTTATATAACGGTATATATTTTTTTCTCTTAAGCCTATGTACATTTTTACATGCATTATAAACTATTTTATCTGAATTAGTCTTATTGCGAACTTATTGCTTTAAACTGTAGCCTTTTAAGCCTGAAACGGTGCTGTGGCTGCTGGCTCCGCCCATTTCAGCTTCCCAACATGGCGGTGGTACATTTTCCACCAGCTCTGGGAGCCATCAACTCTCAGAAATAGTGGGTCTATGCTTCTATCAAAGCAGCATGTAGCCCAGAAACCTCTTTTTGTTTTGTACTAGCAAAGGCTAATCCACCATGCAGCTTAATGTGCCACTTGCAGAGGCCTCATTCCCGCCATACTGCAGGTTAAGCACACACGCCAGGAACCTGCCAGTAACTCAAACCGGCAGCTGCCGCTCATTTGAGAGAGACAATTAGGAAGCTGTTTTTAGCTCCATTTTAGAATCTTTTCTCAGGTTTTAGGTAGAAACTCTTGCCAACACATTGGGCGCCATTTGTTGCTGGAGGGCTTCTCTCCAGGTTCCCCAAGCCCCGCAGTCCCACAATCCACATATAAAATAATCACTCAGACGCTTATATCACTTATAAACTGTATGGCTGTGGCAGGCTTCTTGCTAACTGTTCTTTTATCTTAAATTAACCCATTTCCATAAATCTATACCTTGCCACGTGGCTCGTGGCTTACCGGCGTCTTCACATGCTGCTGGTCATGGCGGCAGCTGGCAGTGTCACTCTACCTCAGCCTTCTGCTTCCCAGAATTCTCCTCTCTCCTTGTCCCACCTACTTCCTGCCTGGCCACAGGCCAATCAGTGTTTTATTTATTGACCAATCAGAGAAATTTGACATACAGACCATCCCACAGCATGCTATTACTTTAAAGAATACTCTTTAAAGCTGAGTGAGTGGAGTAGAAACTTTAAGGTAGAAAAACAAACAGGTGTGGAGTCAGGAATGGAGAAAATTGGATGATCTGCTGTAGGCACATAAGAGCCAGGAAAGTCATTTTGTGTGTCT
Organism: Peromyscus leucopus; assembly: GCF_004664715.2. NCBI lineage: Eukaryota > Metazoa > Chordata > Mammalia > Rodentia > Cricetidae > Peromyscus > Peromyscus leucopus. Next base: position 35,334,134 of record NC_051082.1, read on the forward strand.
TCCTCCTTTTCTTTTTTCCTGTGAGTCAGAGTCCTGCTTAACTGCAAAGACATGCTACTCAGGCACCCATGGGGTATCTGCTTAGCCTGTCTCACTATGGCCATTTGAGCATGTCATGTTACATGCTTATGTAAGGGCCAGGTAGAAAATGTGGGCAGCATTGTAGGTTATCGTTAGCTTTTATACTAATCGCAGGTATAATTGAAGACAATATCTTAAAATTAACCTATTGCAGAAGAGGTCAGAAACAGGAAAAGCCTGAGACAGTATGCCCAAGGAGAAAAAAGGAAAGCTAAGTTAGAAGACTGTAGAAAGCATGAAGTGGAGCTTGGAGCTAAGCCTGTGATAGATCTGGAGGAAGATTGGCGTGACCACATGGCAGTGGTCTCCTAGGAGCCATGCGATTTCCTGCTTCCCGCACTTGACATTTTAATTCAGTAGACCTTGACCATGCTTCCGTTAAATGCTAATTTTGACATGAAAATACTAGATTGAAAAGCATTAGGAGAGTGTCTTGCCTAAATTGACTTGTCCATTTTATTCAAAACTATCCCAAGTTTTCTGCAACTTTGTTATCCATAGTATCCATGCATGGGGCTTGGTGTTTGTCTTGCTGATACTTCTCTCACGCTGAATTAGGTTTTGTAAACTAAAATGAAATTTTCTATCATAAAACAAAATGAAATTTGATTGTTTAACCCAGAGCAAAACTTAATAGGAAGAAGCTCCAAGAGAGTATCTTCATGGGCAATTACATTATTGACAAACTGGAGCCCTGTAACATGCAGTTACCCTTAGAAGACAAAAATAGCAAAAAGGAGGAGGAAATCTGTGCTGTTAGCAATTCGTCAGGCTGTTACAGGTACTGATGGATTGGCAGCCACTGAATATCAGGAGAAAAGAGACTTCCGTTTTTAGTTTTTATTATTTGTGTGCAGGTGTTTTGCCTGCATATCTATGCTCGCCACATGTGTGCCTGATGCCCACGGAGGCCAGAGGAGGGCACCAGATCCCCTGGAACTAGAGTTATGGATGCTCATGCGCTACTGTGTGAGTGCTGGAAATCAAACCTGGGTCCTCTGCAAGAGCAACAAGTGCTCTTAACCACTGAGCCTTCTCTCTTGTAATTTTAAAGAGGGAATGCAGGCTGTTTTTCAGTTGATTATTCATTGAAGGGACTTCCCTCCAGGTTCTCATTTTTTATACCTAATTGCCCCAGCCCAGATAAGAGCTAAAGCTTCTTAGGCACCAGATCTTGGGCTCAGCTTTGACATCCCAACCCTAGTGTCCACTTTATTCCTCACTCACCAAGGAGGTGTGTCAATCACGTAGGAAATGTGGCCTGAGTAACTGACGCCATTCTCAGATCCATAGGACACTCCTGACAAGAAGCATGTTTCAGAATCAAAACCCAACTTCCCCTACTTGGTAGTTGGTAGTTCCATTCTCGTTGTCATAATTCATAGAATAAACAATTACGGCTTAGAAAGACAAGATAGTTTTTCATACTTACTGACCAGAAGTGCTCCAAATGGCATTGTCTCACTGGCAGTCCTGAACCTTGCTTTGGGAATATATGACATCATGCGTCTGAAGTCATCACAACAGTGAATCCTCAGATTTGCCATATCCAGTGGCAGCATTGTGTTGTCCACTTTTGAGTTATCCGTTCTTGATGACACTGAACTTGAGTGAATCATGTGTATTGGATCTGCTAACACCCGCACCTTAAGGATGAAGTGTCAGTCTGGAGTCATCAGATAATCTTATTGTGGGTCTCCTGCGGCCCTAGCAGGGCTTTGCAGTCTCCTTCAACATGTTCCTTAAAGGATTGCTCAGCCCTGCGTTCCAGTAATTTAAGTGTAGACTTTTCTGGTACTTATCTCGCCTTTCAAAGGTGCTTACATGGAAGGATGAAAACAAACGTGCCTTTTTCTTCTCTGAATGGGGTTATTGTAGAGAAGGATGAAGAAGCCATAAATAAGAGCAAAGTCCCCTTTGTCCCCAAAGCACAAACAGTCCTCTTGAGGGCTGTACACTCACACCAGCTCTTCTGATAAGAGAGAGAATATGACTTCTTATGTTCAAAGTAAAAACCGGCCTTGGTACATGTGGGGACTCTTACCCCTCCTGGAGCCTTTGTGGCATCTCTTTAAGTTATGTGAAAGCTTTATGGTTGAACTATTTTAGAAAGAATAAATAAAACATTTTTTCTGAATTGTCTCTCCCTTGAAGTTTTATTTTTGTTTTCTGGCAGAAAGACACTTTTGCTTAAGTGTACTAGTACTGAATTATTAAAAAATAATTTCTTCCAAGAGGCTTTTTTTAAGAAATCAACATTAAATTCAAATGAAGATGGGCTGAAGTCTCCACTTACTGCTTCTTTTTCTTTTGATTTTGTTTTTGGCAAATCACAGTCAAGTGTCTGTAACGCACTCATTTGGCTTGTCCTAATCCTTTCTCAACCTGGACAAATTTGTTTAGAAAAGGGAATATTGGCGTCAAGAGCCATACACTTAAGTTTTCTCTGCTTCGTATATTGGTTTACTGTTTTGCTTATGGTAAATAGTTTGTAAGGTGGAAGGCCAGAGTGTGTAGATAACAAAACAAACAGTAGGCCCCGTGGCAGCGTGGAAGTGCGTGGACCTGCTCTCATGGTGCCCACGCAGTGAGTGACTAGATCCAGAAGTGAATGTGTCCAGAGACCTTTTGGGCTTTATAGAACCACCTTAATTTTATTTAATTTGTTTTTATTTTTTAAAAGTTAAAATATAATTATATAATGCCCCCTTCTCTTGAGTAACCCTCCCCAATGCTCCCTGTTAAAATCATGGTCTCTTTCTTTAGTTATTATTGTTAACTATATAACCACTTTTTAACAGTGGTCCAGCCATTTATTCTAGATATAAAGGAAGTATAATAGCAAATGAAATGGTTTGTCTAATTAGATGGCGCTGGTGTTCATAAGAGAACTCATTAATTTCGAGGAGTGGTGGCGCACACCTTTAATCCCAGCACTGGGGAGGCAGAGGCAGGCGGATCTCTGTGAGTTCAAGGCCAGCCTGGTCTACAAAGCGAGTTCCAGCACAGCCAGGGCTGTTACACAGAGAAACCCTGTCTCAAAAAACCAAGAGAGAGATGGTCTCAATCGCAGGCATGAAAAAATACAATAACAACATAAAACATCTTGTTTCAAATACCCTTAAAACTATGATAAGAGAATCCTTGAAAACGTTGAATTTCAAAGTCAACCTGTTGCACTACACTGAAAAGCAGATCAAGAGCTGCAGAGATGGCTCAGCTCTTGTTCAGTTCCCAGCACCTGCATGGGACAGCTTCCTGCTCTCTGTAACACCAGCTCCAGCAGGACCCTAGGCCTCTGGCTTCTACAGGCATCTGTGCGTACATGTGCAATACACACACACACACACACACACACACACACACACACACACATACACACACACACTTAAGATTAAAATATGAAAAGCTCTCTTCTGTCTTACTTCTTGACCAGACATTTTCCTTTTCTTGTCTAAAACATTCTTGACATTGGTTGAGGCAGCTCCACAGAGGAGAACCTCATCTCCCCAAGTTACGGGGCTCTCATTACACTGGAGTATGAGAGAGCATTCCAAAGTTTTGAGTTCTGTGGTAAGTGGTTTAGATGGGAAATAAATCTGTGATGTTCTGTTCATAGAAAGAAATCCAAGCATGAAGTGATAGTGAAGTCAGTTTAGAAATGGGTTCCGGGACAGCTAGTAGACTTTCTTGTCCCCACATCCTTATGGTGATATCATTATTGCACTTACAACTGCTTAATCAATCACCAATTAAAAAATATCTGAAAATATATTGATGAAAGAGAGCATAAGACATAACATTTATGAGCTTTAAGAGTAACTGGGGGCGGAGGGGATCTGCTCATAAGATGTTCATAAGAGAACTCATTAATTGCGAGGAGTGGTGTCAAACACTTTTAAGCCCAGCACTTGGGATGCAGAGGCAGGCAGATCTCTGTGAGTGTGAGGACAACCTGGACTACAGAGCGAGTTCCAGGACAGCCAGGACTGTTACACAGAGAAACCCTGGAGAGAGAGAGAGAGAGAGAGAGAGAGAGAGAGAGAGAGAGAGAGAGAGAGAGAGAGAGAGAGAGAGCTCATTAAAAATGTGCAGTAGCGTGCTGTAACCTGGCAGCTAAGAGGAGCATGGCAGCCCATGTTAAGACCTGGGGTGTGCCTAGCACTTACACACTCATGTCTGTTGTCCTTACTGCTGTGATCAGCCTGTCAGCAGACATCATTAAGTCAATGTCTGTGTGTCTATCATTACTTTACAGTAAAATAATGTTTGGGGAAGGCATTCACAGAATGGGGCAGAGGTAAGGGGGAGTTAAGTCAAAATTAAGAAATGTTGAAATATTGGCGCCTATTATACATGCTTAATTCCTCCATCCATCTGCCAAGCTTTGGTCAAGCACATGGAAAACAAAAATACATTTTTTTTTCCCTTGAAGATCTTGTCTAGGAAGAAAGGGTTAGGTGGGTATTATCACAAAGTTGTCTGTCTGTCTGTTTTGTTTGTTTGTTTGTTTGTTGAGACAGATTTCTCTGTGTAGTCCAGGCTGTCCTGGAACTTACTTTGTAGGCCAGGCTGGCCTTGAACTCATAGAGATCCACCTATCTGTGCCTCCCGAGTGCTGGGATTAAAGGTGCACCACCACCACCTGGCTATCACAAGGTTTTAAAACCAAAGAATGCAAGATTAGTATGGGGACACAGAAAAAAGAGCAAAGAAATCTGTTCCTGGAAAGGGAGGAGTTAATGGAGGGTGACCTTTACACCAGTTATGAAGGAAGGGTAGGCATATTCCAGGGGAAGCGCATATTCAAAGCCCAGTGTGGATTTGTATGTGACACCCCAGTGGTTTCACATAAAAACAGTGGCTACAAGGTGGGTGAGAAGCTACATGCTCAGGAGAGAGACTCCTCCCTGCAGGCAATAGAAACCATGTGGATTATATTCTTACTGCAATGAGAATGTTAGAAAACATAGGGAGATTATAATTTCCAGTTGCATATGAAAATTGAAGTTTGTGTATTTTTAAATGTCCCAGAATATTTAAAATAAAGGGGCTATCTGTATTTACTATTTCACTAGAGTTGGGCAGTCAGTAATGCACCACCTAATTTTTGGTGCATTTTTTTGTAAGTTTAAACCTCTTAGAAAACCATCCCAATCTCTTTTTATGAAAGTTATGGATTGGTAAGACAATTTCATTATTGATTTCTTGTAATTCATTAACTGATTTCCTGGTGTGGCTCAGTTGTAGATCTTAGGGCTTTCATTTCGGCAACCTTGGAGAATGACTCCAAATGGAAGGAGAGCATTTAATAACCTTTATTTGAGGGTAAGAGCAGCACAGATGAAATGACACCTTTTATATAATATTTGAACTACAAAAGGAAGTAACAAAGATCCCGAAAAAAATCAAAGTAAAAATGTAAAAGTCCGAGGTTATTTCCAAGGGACTGGGAGGGAAGGTCTTCATCCATTTACAGTACAGCTTCCAAGTGGTGGGGGGGGTCCTTAGTAGGAACAGGTACTATACATTGGTGAGGATGGACTCGAGATTACTGAAAAGACTTTTCTTGGACTTGCAAATTTAGGATTCTCATTAAGTATGCTAATTTATTTTTTAATCATTTTTGCTTGTACAGCTAAAAAAAAAACAATTTTATAATTTATTTCCCACTAGTACAACACGTGATCCTGAAATCACAGATCCTAAGCTTAAGAGCACAGTGTGGAACTGAAGGAGCCATATTTTGTTATTTCAATTTTAATTGGTCAAGAGATTGAAAAATTTCAGCTCATCAGAGGGAATAAGTTCAAGAAAATGTGTACTGTGTAACTCAGTGGCCACAGAGAACACGTGGTACAGTAGGAACTTATCAGAGTGCATGCTCCATCATGGCTGCACTCTAACAGAACTCAGTGTTTTGTTAGCTGAGACTAGGACATTGGGAGAGGAGAATGAATATGATAAAAAATAAATAAATGAAATTCTCAAAGAGTTAAGGAATATATTGTCTAAAACAAAGCTACTTGGAGAATATATTTTAACATGTCAGGTGATACATATATTACCTTGATCCATCTTGATTACAATAAATGCATATCCGAGAACACTGCTTCACATCATCAATATATATTTGTATCTGTCAACTAAATATTAAGCTAGCTTTTCAAACCCACAAGATCACTTTAGGTTTTCCTCTTTTCTTTTTCTGTACAGGGGCTGCAACTAAGGGCCTGTGTATGCCCAGCCAGCCCCCATCACTGAACTCTAGTCTCTCCAGGGCCTGTGCATGCCCAGCCAGCCCCCATCACTGAACTCTCTAGTCTCTCCAGGGCCTGTGCATGCCCAGCCAGCCCCCTGTTACTGAACTCTCTAGTCTCTCCAGGGCCTGTGCATGCCCAGCCAGCCCCCATCACTGAACTCTCTAGTCTCTCCAGGGCCTGTGCATGCCCAGCCAGCCCCCTGTTACTGAACTCTCTAGTCTCTCCAGGGCCTGTGCATGCCCAGCCAGCCCCCTGTTACTGAACTCTCTAGTCTCTCCAGGACCTGTGCATGCCCAGCCAGCCCCCATCACTGAACTCTAGTCTCTCCAGGGTCTGTGCATGCCCAGCCAGCCCCCTGTTACTGAACTCTCTAGTCTCTCCAGGGTCTGTGCATGCCCAGCCAGCCCCCATCACTGAACTCTCTAGTCTCTCCAGGGCCTGTGCATGCCCAGCCAGCCCCCATCACTGAACTCTCTAGTCTCTCCAGGGCCTGTGCATGCCCAGCCAGCCCCCATCACTGAACTCTCTCTAATCTCTTTCTGAATGTTTTGTTTTGAGATAGAGTTTCAAAAAGTGGCCCAGGTTTTGAATTCCCAGGCAGGCCTTGAACTCACTGTCTACCAGCCTCAGTCTCCTCCAGAACTCGTGCTGTAGGCCTATCCTACCAGGTCTAGCTTGGTTTTGTGGAAACAAGTTTGTAAAATGTACCTATATAATACTTTATTTTACCTTGATACAGTAAAATTTGTTTTTATTGAACAAATCCAGCTTTACTAGGGCTAATCTCATTAAACATTAGTATTTGAAACATTCTTAGTGTTTAAGGCTTTTCTTACATTTTAAAGACTTTTAAAAAAAAATCTATACATATGAGTGTTTGCCTGCATGTGTGTCTGTGCACTATGTTCAGGCAGTGCCCAGGGAGGCCAGCAGAGGACGCCGGATCCCCTAGAACTGGAGTTACAGATGGTTGCTTGCTGCCATGGGCATGCTGGGAAGTGAACTGAGGTCGCCTGTAAGGGTCCTGAGCAATTCTAACTGCTCAGCTATCACTCCAGGCCTCATTTTCCCATTTTATGTTAATTTTCAGAATAATTGTGGGGTTTAAATGTATTTTTATTGGCATACAGTAGTTTATTTACTCAAAATTATTGTGTAGTAATGGTTAGTGATATGTAAAACTTTCAAAATTAATTTTTACAGAGTTCTATAAACCCGGAGAATGATATTTTAAAAGACTGAAGGAAGGACTTTGTAGAAACAGCTCTGGAAATATCTAGAATCTTGGTGGTGTACCAAACCAAATGTCAACTGTCGCTCTGCCCAGCCCTGAGGTGGTAACTGTACCGCAGAACCTGCTGCTGAGAGCACATCCCCTTATACCCGCCCCCCCAGTGCCATTCTCCAAAAATCACCTCCCCAGTCACCTTTCCACTGCTTTATCTCTTGGTTTTTACATTTACCATGGAGGTGGACTGTTTTTGAAAGCAAAGAAATTGCTTTCAAAAAACCATTTGTGGTTGCTGATCACCTACCAAATGGTTGCTGCGAATTTTTCTGAACGAGTAAAAAGGCTGTGATAGGTCGAGCCTTGTCAGGTGATTGTATGTACAACAATTAATTTCTCCATTGCTAGTGGGAATGGTGCTGCAGTCACAAATGTCTTTGCTTGTCAGTAGAAAAATAAGTCCTCCCTAGTGAGAGATTCCGTTTCCCTTGATGGACGTGAGCTGTGGGACACGTACACTGAACACTTCGTATTGCGTTTACCCGCCCGCTGTAAACAATGCCTACAGATGTTGTTGCTGCTGCATTTTTGTTACCTAAAATGTGAGGAAAATTTGGCCACCCTTCCTTGTGTGTGTGTGTGTGTGTGTGTTCATCTGTGTGTCATGTCAGGTGCGTCTAACCGTGTGCGCATATGTTTGGAGGCTAGAGATTGACCGTGTCTGCCTCAGCTGTGTCCCACCCTGTTTTTGAGACAGGGCGTCTCCATTAACTTGGAGCTCACCTACTCGGCTGGACTGGTGGGTCCTCCCTGTCCTCTGACTCCCCAGCACGGCGAGTGTGCACTGGAGACCCTCATGCCTACGTGACAGGGACCTGAGTTCGGTCACCGAAACATCTCCACAGCCCTGTGACCAGTCCTTCTTCTAGGTATTCTCCCTCTTCTAATCATAGTTATACTTTTTAAATTACTAATTAAACTTTTTTCCCTGAAAAAAATCGAGCCAGAAAGTAGATTACGGTAGGTCCTGAGCAGTGTTGGATGTAGAAAGGAGTTAAGTACCAACCTGTAAGGTTTTAACACAGTAGATTCCGGTAGGTCCTGAGCAGTGTTGGAGGCAAAAAGGAGTTAAGTACCAACCTGTAAGGTTTTAACACAGTTGCTTATAGTCCCCAACTTCTGACACACTGAATGCAGAATTATTGACAAATAATCATTTTATGAGTTAATGTGAAGGCCAGACATCAGACATTCTCTGACATGGAGCAAGAGAAACCTTGAAAATTACCTTCAGGAATAACTTAAGAGACCCCTTACAAAAACATGGATTATATTAAAATTAAGGGAAATCAGTCATTCCGTATCAACCAGCTGCCTAGCAGTGTGTCAAGAGGCTTCTTGGCCTTCACAGGGAAATGTAGCAACAACCAAACTATAGATGAGCACAGAAGAGAGAGAGGGAGAAGGCCCCAACACCTCACCTTCTCATTCCGAGACCTCCCATTGACCGGTTTCTGAAGGAAGCGGCCCTCCACCGACACTGTGCAGACATCATGGCCCACAGAACCAGGTTCAGAATAAGAGTGGAATGCCTTCGGGTGCTCGCTCCAAAGGAAACTGCTTGGCTCGCACTGCAATAACAACAGTATCATTAGCTCCTGGGACTGAATGTTCCGGGCCCTGAGCTCAGCACCTCCTCCCCATTTAATCCGTACAACAGCGCTGTGAGGAGTCATTACCTCATCTTCTAGAAAAACCTGGACCTCACGGCAGCATGGTCAAGTCAGAGGGGCAGGTGCTGCTGTGATCCTCGCTTAGCAGACGGGGAATCAAGACGCGGAAAGTCTGTCCCAGAGGCCGGGTTGTGTGCGTTCCCTCCCACACCACCACATCTGCACAAAAGGGTGGGGGCGGGGGTTGTATCTTGAAAAAGAGAATCTGTGCTCTGGGGTGAAAGAAGCCAACTTTAAAAGACCATGCCAGGAAGATTTGGCAAAACTGGAGAATAATTAAGGAGAAATAAGTGGTTGTGGAGTCAGGTGGAGGCAAGGATGAATAGGCAGGGCGCGGGGGATCTTCGGGGCGGAGAAACTACCCGGGTGATTCTTCAGTTGTGGAGTGTGTCACACGTTTCTCCAAATCATCGAATGGACGCTGATGCCAACCATGGGCTTTGGTGACCTTGATGTGTTAATGGGGGTTCATCACAGGGAACAAATGTGTCACTTTGTTGGAGAATAGTGATAGCAGGGATGCTCTGCATGCCACTGGGAGACTCTGGGACATGATTGTACCTTCCTCTCCGTGTAGTGTGGGCTTCTAAAAGGGTACTGAAATGTATAATTTATTTTTAAAATGCTTTTAAATGAAAAGGAGAGACAACTGAGGCAGCACGTTTTAAATGTATTCACGGTGACCCGGGCTTTGTTTCTTTTTGGTAAGAAGAGTGGGTGATTGGTGACATCAAATTTTGCGTTCAGTTTTCTTTTGGAGTTTTCCTAGCTCCCAAAGGAAGTACTTCCTGCACATTCATTCTTTTTATTTCGACAAAAAGGCACGTTAGAGGAGAAAGCCATTATCATCGAGTGATGCTGCCATCCTCCCTCACTGTCTCTGCGGGAACGTAATCCATTAAGGAGGCATTCGGCACCTCTCTCCGCCAACCTCCTAATGGCTTTAAACACCTCCCTTTGTTTTTACAGTGCGCTCTTCATTATCTGAGGCAGGTAATTGATTGTTTCTAAATTAGCTAATTCAGGATAGGAACATAACTTCATAGGTTATTATATAAATAGACAAAAAGTTTTCAATGTCCCTAACAAAAGCGTGTGAGAAGTCAGTCTTGTGTCACTAGTCAGGCTCTTGCTTTGTAGCTCTGAATGGCCTCCTGCCTCAGCCTTTCAAGTATGAGGTTACAAATGGGATCCTGTAATTAACTGGAAGCATTTCCCAAGTTCTCATTCAATTCTTCTTGACAGAAGAAATGGGAAAGGGGTGTGTGTGTGTGTGTGTGTGTGTGTGTGTGTGTGTGTGTGGTATACACACATATATATACACATACAGATAGATCATAGATAGATAGATAGATAGATAGATAGATAGATAGATAGATAGACAGATAGACAGATAGATAGATAGGGGAATCTGTGTGGCTTACGCAAATCTTTTCCTCTTCTCTGTTTACTGCCAATCTGTGCCCTGAGCAGTTTGCCAGGACCGTCAGGCATGAGCAGGCACCATGCAGGTAGGCAGTCTCGTGGCAAATGAACACTTCAGTGTGGTTCTGCCTGCGAATCTTTGAAGATTTGGATCCCGAGTGGCTCCTTTGCTAGCTCTCCTATTTCAGGATAATTTCTTATGAGTCAGCTCATTTCCGGCTGCTCTGACCACTATGAGCACAGAGCCTCATGGGAGAGAAGATCGCTGCTGCCTAAGTTTCTTTCAAGACAGGAAACATTTTTTTTTTTTCTCAGTGATTTACATCAGCTTGTTCCTACAGTCCTTAGGATCAGAGCCCAGGTCCCGGCTGCCCTAACAAGTTAGGCTTGGCCACTCATCCTCAGCAGGCCAATTAAAGGGACCATGTAACAGTGAAAATCAGAGAGAGGGACCTATTCAGTGGGGCACACTTTAGGAAGAGGACCAAGCAGGTCCAGTCCTCCCCACAAGTCAACCTTTGGGGTTTGGACATGAGGCTTATGCTCTCTTTAATTAGAGAGCAGAGGTGGGATAACTAAAGGTTCAGGTAAGGTGTGCTCCTGCCCACCACCTTCGTCTGAGCTCCTCTCTCATACAGTGCTCTGACAATGTCAGACCTGTGTGAGACCTCTTTCTGCGAGACAAGCTTACTCTCTGGTTGGCATCAGGATCCTAGTCCGTTCCTTCCCTAAGACTGAGGCTCCTAGGGAACTTCAGTTTCTTGGAGTCCATTGTTTCAGCAATCTGCTATCAAAAGGGAGGGAGGTGCAAGGGTCTTGAGACGCTCTGCTCTTGTCAAGATGGTTTCCAGCCTTGTGTGAGCTCAGCTACGTGTTTACTGCCTTCTTCTTAGCTTCTCAGTCAGGATGCAGATTTTCGCTCACAGTGTATCTGATGTATAGAATTCACTGGCCTGCAGGGCATGTCTGGGGAACACGTACTTATTTATGAATATGGCTGCGGCCGCCAAACAAAGGACTCCCTGTTCCTCCCAGACAGACACTGAGGCCAGACCTCCAACAGCTGAGGCAGTACTGCCCTGACGCTGTCACTGGGGAGGCTGGAGGCTGGAGGCGCTCAGTCTTGATCGCTTGTAGTCGTCAGAGTTCCGTTACTGCTGCAGAACGCCTACCATCATCAACTTAAAAAGGAAGGGAGGTTTGCTTTACGGGTCAGCCCCCGACAGGTGGCCCACTGCCTGTGATGTTGGAGGACAGGAATCTTCGCCTTATAGCCAGAAGAAAGGAGGAAAAGAAGAACCCGGGTCCTGACACCCCCTTCCAGGGCATGCCATCCAAATGACTAGGGGCTCCCCATGAAGCCCCACCTTCTAAAGTGTCCAGCAACTCCCAGGGCACCACAAACTGGAGACCAAGCCTCAAATGCACAGATCGTTGGGGAACACTTTCCCCGGCTCTAACGCTGTTGTCAAGACTTCAAATATATCTTCAGTAAGACATGTCTGAAGCTCAGACTATCTGCTTCTGCCTTCAGCGCTCTCTATCGGGGGCCACTGAAGTGTGGCCGCTGTTAGGTAGCTCCCAGGATAAGTGTGCTACAGGACTAGATCTGGACTAAAACCGAGCCTCAACACTTCTGCCAAACAAGTAGTTCAGGGCAGGCGACAGCTTAGGGATAGCATGCACCGTGTGCGTGCGTGCGTGCGTGCGTGCGTGCGTGCGTGCGTGCGTGCGTGCGTGAGTGCGCGCGCACGGAGGCCACAGATCACTATAGGGTATCTTCCTGAGTGGCTCTCCATTATACTTTTTGAGACAGGGTCTCTCGCTGAGTTAGCTGAGCTGGTAGCTGTAACTCCCGGAGATCTCTCAGCCTCTGCCCTCTCCAGCACTAGGGTTACAGGCAACTGTTTCCGGGCCTGGGGATCCAGCTCAGGTCCCCATTACTGCACAGCAAGCCCTGAATCCACCGAGCCATCTCCCTGGCCTCCTTGGGTCCAGGGGTCTCCAGCTGAGAATGTGATGATGATGCTCTGGCCGGGCCCTGTGCCCTTGCCACAGAAGAGCAGCCCTGGCGCAGTCTCAGGACAGCGACTCATGGGCAGATTTTGATCAATGTTCCGTTCACTGACTCATGAGGTTGGGGTGGGCAGGACTGGGAGGAATGGAGGCTGTGTGCGGAGCAGAGAAGGCAGAGTATGGACTGCCCCCTGGAACCAGCATCTGCCCTCATGCTCCTGAGCTCTGTGCTCCCATCTGGCCGTGCGGGCATCCCTGAGAACACGGAGTGATGACCTCAGGTCATCGTCTTCTCCCGACTTAGCGAAAGTCACCTTCAGTCAACTCATCCTCCAACCCCCAAGCTGAGGAACTGCCCTAGCTTGGGTCCTGTCCCTTAAATGTGTGTTCTCTGTCACCAGACCCCACTCATTCCATCCCCCAGTGTCCCGAGGGACACTGCCCTGACCCAAGTACCTGCTACCTCAGAACGCGGTCCAGGGAACCAGTCTTCCACCATGGGTCACATACCTGCCATGCTGCTAGCACTTGACAGGATGAGGAAGAACACTGTGTAGTCCACGGTGAATTTGAGGCCATCCTGGGTTATACACAGTGAGACGAAATCTGATCCTGTGTCTGCTCTGTGGGAAACCCCTCCATGTCTTCACGCTGCCTTTGGAGGAAGGTCAAACTGTGTCTTCGCCTCTAGCCCCCCTCACCCTCTCCGACTTACTGCCCCAGCCACGCTGTACGGAGTTTGGATACTTAGGTGTTTGCTTACTCGCCTCATATTTGCATCGGTTTCGTGCCTCTGACCCGGAATTTCCCCATCTTCCCTCTGGCTCACTCTACCTCATCCGCAAGGCTCTGCTTACAGACGGACCCTGTTCCTCCGACGTTCGTCATGCTGGCACCATCACTTTGTACGTATTTGTCCTTGATGGGACCTGAAGCAGCTGGACATCTAAACTCAGCACCAGGCAGACTAAGCGAACCCAGCAGGCCTTCCTGGGGGTGGGTGTGAAGGTTTGTGTGTGTCCGTCGCCCCAGCTCGTGGGAGTACCTTTCTGCTGTGGGCTAGTGAGAAAACTCCCTCAGACAACCTAATGTTTCGGCAAGATATTAACACCGGGAAAGAAAGATGGCTATACACCCACGCCCCAAAAAGTTTCTGGGTGTTAGAATGTTAAGTTTTAAAGAACTTTCAGAGACAAGGGCCTTCTATGTCGTGAAATTCCTAGAAAATTGTGTGCACCTCTTTCAGACTTCTGGCTGCTCTCTTTTCCCTCCAAGAGGCCAGGCCTTGGTCAGCAAGCTGCCCAGCCTCTCCTGCTGCCTTTGCATTCAATTATTGTTTCTTTTATTCTGTGACTTCCGTAAAGTACGAAAAGCTATAGAAACCTCCTCCCTCCTCAGGATGTCTGAGGGGTTTCATTAGAGACTATAAGGAGCAGAAGAAGGGGTGGGTCCTCACAAAACGCTCTCCTGTCAGGACTTCTGGTTTTCCCTCAGACAGTGTTGGAGGAAGAGCAGACAGAGAGGGGACGGTCTTGAGTGATGATTCTCCATACTCTGGTGCCTCCTCTGTTCAGGGAATTTCCTGGAATCTAATCAGAGATGGCCAGGAAGCATGAGACTTGTCTTCTTGGTTGCAACTGTGATGAAATAGGAGCTAAAGGTTTGTCAAAGGAGCCTGTGACTTTTTTTTTAACTGTATACTTTATTATTTTTGTTTGTTTGCTTTTTTGAGACAGGGTTTCTCTGTGTGGCCTTGGCTGTTCTGGATCTAACTCTGTAGACCAGGCTGCCCTTGAACTCACAGAGATCCTCCCACCTCTGCCTCCTGAGCTCTGGGATTAAAGGAGAGTGCTACCACTGCCCGGCAGGCGCTTATGTCTTAACTACAAGAGAGGCAGACACAGAAGTTGGCAAGAAGAGGCAGGGAGAAGCCTTGGGGTTTTGGTGCCAACAGAGGATATCCTACCTCTTGTTAAGATTGTCTTGTCATTTCCAGTCTTTTTACAGAGTAGTCCCTGCCTAGACTCCCTAGTCAGTGAGTCCAGACCATTTGTGCACAGTCAGATGGTCAAATAATTGAGGAAGATTGCACACGACACGTGTCTTCCTCAGTAGGAGGAGCAGGGAGGCTTTGGCCACCAGCTAAGGCAGGAGTTCTCAAGGGACATTTCTGTGCCTGCAGAGTGGCCCAGGAGTGTAAGACAGAGGCAGACTCTTTTTCTAGAAGGTAGCCATGTTCAAAGACAGAACACCATACTTAATATTGTACTCTGGGGTCAAGTCACGATCAAGTGTTCTAGAACATTCAGATCCTTCTGTGTGCTGCCTGCAGACTTTGAGAATGTTGCCATAGCTAATGTGCACTGAGCCACAGCTGTGTAAAAAAAAATATAACATCTGTTTCAGGAACACAGCCCACTTGTACTGTGTGATCAAAAAAAAAAAAATGCAGTCACAAGCCTCCTAGGGCCACTGTACTCCTAGGGCCACTGTACTCATAGGGCCACTGTACTCATAGGGCCACTGTACTCATAGGGCCACTGTACTCCTAGGGCCACTGTACTCCTAGGGCCACTGGAAATACTAGGTGTATTTCCCCTCGAAATCAGCACAGCTGCCAAACATATTTTGTCTCTGAATCATTAAACAGAGTCCCAAACACAGTATATCAGAAAATTCTGTTACATTTACTTACTTCTTTGTGTGGCAGACTTGTCTGAAATGTGTAAGGCTTCCGCTCTGGTTTGGTTTATACCCCTTACTGACTGTACACGTTTCCTCTCTCTCTGACTGGATAGCAGCACTGAGTACGGTAATAAGTTCTCCGCGCCCTAGGCTTGTGCGGCACCTGCCTTAGCCAAAAGACTCACTCCAAATAGCAGCCGGAGGAGATCAGATGTCTATGAGAAGAAGACATTTAGAGACTCCCAAGTAAAGCGGGGAGTCCACTTTCAATGACTTTACTAATATGTGGAAGAAGTCAGCCTGCACGTATTAACTGGATGCTTGCACTGTGTGGAACCTCTCGAGAGCTACTCATCTGGTATTGGGGTTCTCAGTGTGGAGCTTACAAGTGTTACTAATAAGTAGCTCAAGAAGATTGGAAAAATGGTTTGTTGGGGTCTCGAGTCCCTTCACTGTTTATTTTCTGGGTTGTGAACTTGGACCTGTGATTAAGAACATTTGAGCCAACGTTGACAATATTTTCTGTGGCTTTTTGAATTGGACATTGTTAAAAAAAAATTTTTGCAGGATACTTTGGTGTGTGTGTGTGTGTGTGTGTGTGTGTATGTGTGTGTGTGTGTGTGTGTGTGTGTGTGAGAGAGAGAGAGAGAGAGAGAGAGAGAGAGAGAGAGACAGAGACAGAGACAGAGACAGAGAGACAGAGAGAGAGAGTTGAGGCCATAAGAGGGTGTCTCCCTGGAATTACAGCAGGTTAGCAGCTGCTTCTTCTGGGCACTAGAAGTCTTCTGTAAGAGCACCAGCATTCTTGACCACAGAGCCATCTCTCCATTCCATCAGGACATTTCTTAAAGCACTCCCAGAGAGGGCCCAAGAGATTGGTTAGTGGGTAAGGCGCTGGCCGTGCAAATATAGAATTTGAGTTTGAATTCCCAGCACTCAAGTAAAGCTAGGCAATAGTATGCATCTGGGAACTGAGCACTCCTTCCTGAGGTGGACACGTGGGAGGAGGGACACAGACTCTCTTGGAGCTCGGAGCCTAGCTTGTCTGGCTTACACAGTAGCAACCAAAAAAAGAGAGGCTGTCTGGGCAAAGGAGACGGCAAGGACCAACAGCAGGCCCGTCCTTTGGCCTGTCTGGCTCATGACACCCTCACGTGGACACCACACACGTACACACAGAGAAAAGATGTTAACAGAACACTTCAGGAAGGCTTATGTTAGGACTATGACAACTAGATTTTTAAGCAGATTTTTCAACTCTGAATCAGTCTGGGCAAAGGGGAACTCTGGCTAAGAGGAGTACAACGTCGGTGGATTAAGGATTTCCAAGAGGAGGAAACTTCAGGAGTCCAAGCCAACCTAACGAGATTCTTGCTGAAGCCAGGCCAGCCAGGTGTGGCATCCTTGGTGGAGGCGGACAGAAGGGACACAAACTGAATCTGTGAGGGTGGTTGAACAGTGGAATAGAAGGCAGGGTTCTTTCTAAAACTGGATTTTACAGGAAGCGCTCAGTCAGATGGGCTCACGGTAATGTTCAGAAGCCCCCCTAACACTGCTTCAGCAAAGCGTCCTTATCATCATGTCCCATAACCTCAAGTGACCCCGGGAGGCAGACCCCCCACTAGGATGGACGGGGTCTGATGAGCGGCAGAAGAGGTTCGGTCCACCAATACCTCAGTGGCTGCCTTGAGAAGGAATGAAACGCAGAGGTGACCGTCACTTCTTCATCACAAATGTCCTGACGTTCAGGCTTCTCGGTAATTGCACACTTGTTCCTACAGGGTGAGCAGAACCGATAATTTACTATGAATCATTTTCTCACCTTCCCCAAACAGCTTAACCGAAGAGGACATTTCCTTCCCACAGTTAAGACTAAAAGACCATAACTGGTGTTCTAACCTCTGTCCCACCTCAGTAGCAACCTTCCTAGTTCTCACAGCAAAGATCCCTTTTTTTAGCATGTATAATTATTACCTATATTAATGGTGTTCTGGCTAGTTTTATGTCAACTTGACACAATCTGAAATAATCTTGAGAGGAAGGAACCTCAATTGAAAAAAAAAAAAAAAAAAAAAAAAGCTTTCATAAGACGTGGCTGCAGGCAAGCCTGTGGGAATTTTCTTTGTTAGGTACCGATGGGGGAGGGCCCAGCCCATTGTGGGTGGGGCCATCCCTGGTCTGGTGGCCTTGGGTTCCATAAGAAAGCAGGCTGAGCAGGCCATGAAGAGCAGGCCAGTGAACAGCACCCCTCCATGGCCTCTGCATCAGCTCCTGCCTCCAGGTTCCTGCCCTGCTTGAGTTCCTGCTTTGGCTTCCTTCAGGGACTGTAATTCAGGAAGTGTAAGCAGAATAAACTTCCTCCCAAGTTACCTTTGCTCATGGCCTTCATCACAACAATAGTAGCCCTAACGGAGACAAAATGACTTTCTTATTTTCTCTCGTTGCTCTCTATTGCTCCCCACCCCTGCTGATCTGCCTTTTTTCCAAATAGTCCTCCTAATTCTTGTCTGTGGTTTTTTTGGAGGGTGTGGGGTGGGTGGGATTATAACCATGTGAGTTTAATTAAGACACTTACAGGATCAGAGGATTTATCTGCAGAGCAAGTTAGCAGTGGCCTAAGACCGAAGAGACATATCTCCCTCCCACAGATCCTCCAGAAGGGGGAGGGACACACGAGCTGCTCCAGGACAGGTTACTATGAATCTATAGTATACTATGGACCAATCATAAACATCATTTTACTACGAGGAAATCTGAGAGTGCCTCTGGTAAAGGAACTCTGAATCTGCCATACCTCAAATAAAATGCCTTCGAAGAACTGACGCAGATTTGTTTGTCTCTGAAATGTGAGCAAGGTGGACTTGGGGAGCAGCCCCAGCCAGCGAGGCAGCCTTCCAGTCCTTTCTTTGAAAGGAGACCGCAGAGCAGTAAGTTCATGGCAGAAAGCAATTCGCTTGAATAAATTCACACTAATGTGTAAATTAGCAAACACCTTTTAACACTCAGAAGCGTTTGCATTTTGAAAAGACTTGTTTCTTGGTTCAAATAAGTCTGTAGTGAGGATTAGTCCTGGGGGTGCTATAAGAGTTACAGGGCACAATAAAACAAATCAAACAATGTGCCCCAAAACGTGTTTCAGAGACAGCAAGCAAAATAAAGACTGAGCAGCTCCATCTGAGGCCTGGGCCTCACTAAGTCTCCCCTAATTCCTTCCAGGCTTTGTGTTTCCTACTTCTAGGCCCACCCCATTCTCTTTAAACTCAACTGATTTTCTTTAAATAATGGTCCCAGAGTATAACTGGAGGGTGGAGGAGAGGGCAGACACAGAGACAGAAAGAGAGCTGGCGGTGAAAGAAAGGTGGTGACAGAGAAACCTTCTTGATATTTGGTCATCACAAAAGAGTCAGGTTGCAGACACCTGCAGTTGATGATGGCATGCTGTGAATGTATCTCTATTTAATTCATTTTTCTGCTAAACCATCAGTTGAACAAAAATAGCAGTGAACCACATTTGAGAGAGAAGTTGTGCCATTGATCTAAGCACTGGACAGGATCCAATCCCGTTCTCCCTTGGGCTAGATTGATATTGCTTGTGAACTTCCTTCAAGGAAAACACATCCTGCCTCCCCATCCATTTCTATTAACTCTACATTCTCAGAGGAGCCTCTGCACAGGCCCATTGACTAGCTGACCAACTTCATTCCACTCCATGAAGAACTGGCTCCCTGGGTGGAATTACCCAGGAAGCCTTTGTACCCTCCAAGACCAGCAAGAGATCTGTGAACGCTCCACCCCACTCTGCCTGTTTTGTTTTAAGTCCTCAGAGAATAAAGGAAACATTCTTTTTCTTCCTAATGGAATAATTTTAGGACCAGCATGCTTCCTGTGAGTGGTACTAAGTACTCTTTGTGAGCTGAGAAATTCTTTTTCAGCTGGAAGCTTCAAAGGGACCAGTTTTAACTAGCTCACTGGTAGTGTTAATACCCACTGGGAAAAATAATGTAGGCCAGGAGATGTGGAATTCATTTGGAGTGGGATGGGGTCTCCGGTAAAGCCTGTGGGGGTTAGATCTTAAGGCACTGTGTTATCATACCGTGGGAGTTTAAGGCAAGTTACTCACGTTCTTTAAATTTTTCTAGCACCCACATTATTTCTTAAGTAAAGAATGGTTAGGTTGGCATACCTCTGTGATTTGCCGATGACACAAGAGAATTGTGAGTTCAAGGCCAGCTTGTGTTAACAAAATGAGATCTTGTCTCAAAAAAAAGGAAATAAAAAAGGAAAACAACAGGTGAAATAAGTTGTCATTTCATCAAATAACGAATACACAAAATTATTACTCTATTCTCTTCTACATTTCAGGCTTCACAGTATGAATGTGTGTCATCATTCCATAGCGTTCCATAGCCAGATGTGGGTAGTGTACCGGAGCAGCTCCCTGGGGTAACATAGGAAGGCCTTCCTCGGGACCCAAGACATCTGTCCTTCTGGAATGTCAGGAGGACATTTCAAAAGTACAAGAGAGATCTTGTAAGATGGCTGGGCATGTAAAGGTGCCTGAGTTCAGTCTCTGGGTTCATATGGGTGACAGGAGAGAGCTGATTCCCACAAGTGATCCTTTGACCTCCACATGCACCCCGACACACACACACACAATTAATACATGTAATAGAAATGTAATGACCTCCACATGCACACTGACACATATGCACACATACACAATTTAATACATGTAATAGAAATATAATGACCTCCACATGCACACCCAACACATATGCACACATACACAATTAATGCATGTAATAAAAATGTAAAGGAAATAATAGAAATGGAGAGAATTACCTAACTAGATGTCCAGGCTCAGGTAGAATTTACTGAGGAGAACTCAGGGAGGTCTGACCTGAATGTTTTAGGAAAAGACAACTTGGAATTGACAAAAAGAATAGTGCTTACTTTTCTCACCTAAGGAAAACAGCTCCAAAGCCTGGGACAGGACAGGAATAAAGGTGAAAGCCGAAGGTGTGGCAAACCCCTACGAATGTGTGACCCTAAAGGAGAAAGCAGACTCTGAGATCAGTGTGCATAATTGACTTCCTGGACTTACGCTGGCTCCCAGCCTCCATTCTCTGCAAATAAAGGGCTTTGTGTGTGTGAGTGCTTTGTTAACTGTTGGGCTGGTAAACATTTACAGGTTATTGGCTAAAGAAAGTGCTTGAAGATGAGCCATGAGAGGAAATCCCTTCATCTCAGAGCATCATTAATGATGAAAATTTGACCCCTCAGTGAGTGACTGTAGAGCGCGAAGGAGGTCTGTCTTCCTGTTGGGGGCAATCAGATTTGTTTGATCAAAATATTTATTACACCTTTTTAAAGCCTTCTCATTTATTATAGATTTAGCATGAGCACATGCGATGATCCATAATTAGCCTTTTGTTTTTTTTACCATAAACATGAGCTTTCGGTGGCTTCATAGAAGTGAAAAAATGGCTCTTCTTGGACACAAAGCCCAGAAATTGGCAGGTGATTTGAAGTTAAGGTTTCCCAGTAGTGCCATCACTACCAAGGAGACCCGACACCGACTGTTCCATATTCTGAAAAATGTTAAATTTAGGCCAACAGTTTATGTCCTCACTTCCACCGCCCCCAAAGGCTTTTCTGCTCTTCATTCTTTTCCGTTGTGTGCCAGCCATTGC
>NC_051082.1:35355757-35383757 GCF_004664715.2 Peromyscus leucopus
AAAGCCACCGGGGGCAGGCTGAACTTCACAAAACAGACTGAGCCTAGAAGAAATAAGTTGGGTCTCCCGGGATTTTTAAAGATTGCGTTCCCTGCTGGAGGTAAGTGCCTGCGCATGCCGTTCCCTGCGGAACTGCCACCACTAGGGTTGGTGATTCAAATTGTCCTGTGGGACTGCATATTTACGTTCAAAGCACAGGGACAATAGTGATGTACAAATGACACTTTCAAGTCTATGTTTGAAAGGCAATTTCAAAAGCCAAAATTATCGCTGCTTTTAACTTTTATTTTCTCTAATACAGAGATGTCATTTGAAGACCAACACCACAAATATTGGCTAATTTCAAATCTAGTTACAAGTTGTTAAAATACTACAGGACCTAAGAGTGAAATGCTCTGTTTGTAAACATTGTTTATAATTTAATAAGTAAATATATCAGGATAAAAGTAAAGTGTTTTTTTTATATCAGCAAGATAAAATAATGGCTTTGGGTAGAAAATTGTTGATTTCTCTTTTGGACAAGGAACCAGGAAAGATCTTTCTCTGCTCAGGTTGCTCCTTGCAGTGAGCGGCTCTGAGCCACAGACCACAGGGATGCTTCTGTGTTTCACTGAAGGAATGAAGGATTGTCTGAAGAACCTTAAAACAAAATAGTATTCTTCCCTTGCTGCTGACAAACGCCCTTCCAAACCCCGTGATTGCTCTCTGCTTTTTTGCTGTCTGGCAATGACATTGGCCTTTCAAGGTCTCTCACTTTCTGGAGAACTGGTCTCCATTCTCAGGACGGCACTGGAGGGGGAGCACCAGAGAGGGAGCACCGGAGAGGGAGCATCCGAGGGGGAGCACCGGAGAGGGAGTACCGGAGAGGGAGCACCGGAGAGGGAGTACTGGAGAGGGAGCACCGGAGGGGGAGCACAAGAGAGGGAGCATCCGAGGGGGAGCACCGGAGAGGGAGCATCCGAGGGGGAGTACCGGAGAGGGAGCACCGGAGGGGGAGCACCAGAGAGGGAGCACCGGAGGGGGAGCACCGGAGAGGGAGCGTCCGAGGAGGAGGAGTCGGTTGCAAATTATCTACGCCGTTTGCTCTGCTCTAGTGGCCTTCTGAGATGCACTGGATTAAATTACAACCTCTTCCATGGATCCGGTTTGCGTGTCCAGAATAACAAGTGTGCGTGTGTGTTCATGTGTGCATGTGTGCATATGTGTGTCCGTGTGGAGGCCAGGGGTTTTCCTCAAGCACTTTTCACGTTATGTCTAAGTTGTGCTCTTCTGACAGTTTCGTATGTGTATACAACGCATTCTGGTTACCCTGCCCTCCACCCTTTCTTATCTCCTGCCTACCCCGATCAAGCCCCTCCTCTTCCCCAGCCATCCCTTCCCAGATTCGTGACTTCTGGTTTTGTTTTGTGACCCACTTGGTTCAGCCAGGGCCATCTGTGTGACCGCTGGATTCAGACTCTCCACTGTTGCCCGGCGGGGTCACCAGTAGGAACACGACTGAAGGTAAGACTCCTCCATTCTCTGAGTCTCTCAGTAGGAAACAGTTTAACAGGGTGAAGTAGAGCCTTCTGGGCCCCAGCTTCATGCCTGGTTGTTGGTAGGACCGACCGCTCCTGCACCGACCCGGTGAAGTCATGCACAGCTGTTGAGAGCTCTTGGCTGCAGTGGCTTGCTGTGTCGCACCCAGAGATGGCATCTTGCAGCCCTTCTCCCTCTCTTCCGGCTCGTTCTTCCTGCCCCTTCTTTTGCAGTGTCTCACGAGCCTAGGAGGTGTGGGTGTAAATGCCTGGCTTAGGGCGGAGTACTCGACCAGCACTTAAGCTCAGTACCGCCCACCTTGTTTTCTGAGGAAGGGCCTCTCACTGGGACCTGGAGCTCACGCAGGCTGCTGGAATGGCTAGCCAGCAAGTCCCCATGATTCTCCTGTCTTTGTCTCCCAGTGCTGGGATTATAACTGCATCACTAGGCCTGGAGTTTTTTTCTGAGTGAGTGTTGGGATCCAAGCACTTTGCCAGTGAGCCATCCCCCAGCCCAGAACTCATCCCTTTATCAAGAGTTACTATTTAAAAGGGATGAATACCTACAGCTCCTTAACCCTCATCACAGCAACAGTGTGTCCTTGACTGAGCATCCCGCCCTGTGCTCTTGTCCTGTTCACGTTCTACAGCAGCAGAAATACCACAGACAGCATGCGTGTGCTTAATCCCTCGTGTATCGCTTTTTAATCTCTTTCTTCATTAACTGTGAACCTCTTAAGGCAAAATATGCTTTTTATGCTATTCAACTGAATTATTATAGCACCGACTCTGTAAGTTTATGAATACAGATGGCAGTGCTGAACACACTTTTCTTGAGGGCAGAAATGTATCAAAATGTATCAATAACAAAAGCAGCAAATGTTTCTGAGACCCTGCTGTGTAGCAGCTGTCTGCTGGGCTTAAAGGATAAAATAGCAACAGCACGGACCTTCTAGTCTGGGGCAAAGAAAGGGAGGGATGGAGGGAGGGAAGGAGAGGGAGAGAGAGGAAGGAAGAAGGGAAGAAATAGGGAGGGGAGGATGGGAAGAGGAACAGAGAAGAAAGGCAGAGCGGAGCAGGAGGGAGAGACAATTTCAACTTCCGACAAGTGCTCTGAAGGAGACCGGAGACTGCAGCACCAGAATTCAGGCTGCAGAGGACCCAGCCCCTCCCAACTAGAGCTGGCAGACAAGGCTTTTTTTTAAAACCCGTAGCATTTGGGCTTCATGGGAAGGAGGCAGCCATTCTGTGTTAAGAGTAAGGGACAAGTGTGTGAGGCAGAAGGAATAGTAATGCAGAAGTTACAGTACACATTTCATCTTTGCCAAATGTCTCCTTCTGTTTCCTCTCCCTGCTCTGGTGACTCCCGGGAGCCTTGAGGAATTCTGTTCAGAAGGAGTGGGTGCTGACCCCAGAGCTTAGGCATGGTGGGCACAAGAACCCTCCTTTCTCCTGCCCACATTTAAGTTGGAACCTTCCCAGAGCAACGACTAAGCACTCAGAGCAAACTGGTGCAGCTCAGACATGGAGAAAGCCATATTTTAACTGGACCTAGCAAGCTCTGAAGCCTCCTGGGGCGCTCAGATTTCAAGACAAGTTCATGCTCTTTCTAACCGGATATGACAAGACTCCTCCAGGCACAGCTCAGTGCAGCAGTCCATCTGAATACACTGCCACAGAACCGTGATAGTCTCTCTTTGCATAGTCACCAGAAAATCCAAGTTTACAACCTTACTATAAATTTCAGTAAAAAGTCACAGCTCTACTGAAAACTTCAGTTTCACTGCAGAACTCTCTAGGGGATTGACGTTAGGCAAGCTTGAGGGAAGAATGATTTTACCTTATTTACCTTTAGATTCCTGATGCTCTGCATAGGACCAGGGACACAATAGATGCTCTACTGTTGCGGAATATTATTTTAAGATGTGTTACATTTGTTTATGCTGTGGAACATTTGTTTAATGATGCAAAGATGTGTTGCATTCTTTTATGTTGCATTTGTTTAACTCTATGCAGCTGTGTTACTTTGCCTGCCTAAGACACCTGATTGGTCTAATAAAGAGCTGAACAGCCAATAGCAAGGCAGGAGAGAGAAATAGGTCTAGCTGGTAGGCAGAGAGAATAAACAGAGCAGAACATTAGAAGAATCAGAAGAGGAAGCAAGAGAGATCAAGAAGTGAGAAAAGAAGGGGCCAACCACCCAGCCATCCAGCCACACAGCCACACAGCCACACAGCCAGCCATGGAGTAAGAGTGAAACTAAGATTACAGAAGTGAAAAAGGAAAAAGCCAGAGGCAAATGGTAGATGGGATCATTTAAGTTAAGAAAAGCTGGCAAGAAACAAGCCAAGCTAAGGCCAGGCATTTATAAATAATAAGCCTTTGTGTGTTTTATTTGGGAGCTGAGTGGAAGGCCCCCCAGAGACCCCAAAGAGTAAAGACTAAAAACAACCAACAACACTCACCAAACACTTAAGGATGTATGGTGAAGTCACAATTCCAAGTAGGAATGAAAAGAGATAGGAGAATACTTGGGCTCAGGTGCTTGTCACGAATTCTAGTGAAGCAGAAACAAAGTACTCCATAGTACATGTTTTTGTTCATACCAATTGGACCATTCATTTCCAGCGTTTCTCTGACAAAGAGACCACTGTATGGCAGGTGTAAGTTGAAGCAATTTACACACAGTCATTACAGTGCAGCTTGGTTCCGTCACAAGGGTGAGGTCTTTGCATTCCTGAGGATAGTTTCAACTGCTGAGAAGACGTTTAGTGGTGTCGCCTCGTGCCCTATCAGGGGAAGCAGTGCATGACTGGCTTACAGACCACTGCATTACCTGTGCTTTCTGCTTGAGATCATTCTTGCATTTGGCTCCACTCTCTCCCCTAGTTAGAGAATGAGACCAGAGGAAACACAGATGAGGCGGCTTTGAGATATAAGACTCACCAGGTGTCACTCTCTACGGACAAACAGTAGGAGAGAGTCACAGTCATATCCTCCTGTGTCACGGCCCTCCTCACACATGATGTCTTGAATCTCTTTAATCTGACAACATCCCATCTCGGTAAAAACAAGAGGAGAGATAATTCTGAACATGTCCACCAAGAAACAATGAAGGAAGAGCTGACTTCACATTTTAGAAACAGCAAGAAGGAATACCTACCCAGATTAAGTTAGTAATTTACTATAAAAGATAAGTGTAGAGAATGAGGAAAACTGTAATTTTAAAAAAGTTTGGAACTTTGTATATTTGGAAATTTTCGGTGGGATTCAGAATTTCTTGTTTGAGTTAATGTGCATTAAAAATTGTTCCCAGACATCGTTTGCCGACATTTCTGACCCCAGTAATTGGTCGCTGGCTTGCTTGTTCATCTTTTCTCCTTCCAGATGAAACACTAAATGGGTTCACGGTTAAGTAGCTAAAAGATTTAGATTTTACCAGACTGAGCCCCATACATGCTACCTAAAAATACAGATGGAGCCTACATCTCACCAGGGACTGTCCCTCCAGGGCGGTGCCCCCAGGGCAGGCCCACCATGTGATGCTTTACTGGTTAGGGAATTGCTCATGGTTCCAAGTTCCTTGAGAGCTGCCTTGCACTTTCCCAAGCACAGTCTTCACATGGTGAAAAATAGTCTTCAGCAGTAACAAGATGAATGTGCTTAAGATATAAAGAAAAATATCGGTCTTATTTTTGTTATGGAATTTCCAGAATAGTGTTTAAAAGCCTGCAGGCTGCCCATTTGGGCATTTCAAGAGTGAAGCATCCTTGAATCCAGGTTAGTATGTCACTAAATGAGATAAAGCACAGATATCTCTGTTGATAAAACTTGCTTTTGGGACCTTTCTTGTCCTTTGCATCCACACTATATACACTACCCTCCTGTTAGTCACTCAGTAGCTTTCTCAGCCACCAGCTTGATTGTCAAGGTATTGTAGAACTTGTACTCACATATTTTTAAAAATTTAAAAGAGAGCTTTGCTGTTTCCTTCTTATCTGACAAGTGGCTGAGGGTTAAACATGGTTGAAAAGCAGTACCAACATGAGAATGTATACTTGGTGGAAAGGCATTTCATGGAATGGAAGGAATAGATTCCATGGGGTGGTTTTGACAGGGCAGCTGCTGTGCTCAGCATACCCTGTGAAGACCCTTCCTGGTAAAGTTCCAGCCAATTACTTAGCCTGACAGTTTAGCACAGAGATTTCCTGAAAGCTGGAAGAGCAGAAGATGACCACTATAATGCCCCATTTATTTGGGGAAGATGATATATGACCAATAACTACTTGAAATCATGGATGGTACCCAATGTTCTGTAAGTTGTGTCTCCCTTTATGTTCACAACAATGATAAAGCTTAATTTGACAAGAAGACACAGTGAAAGATTAATAGCAATGAGTAATAATAAAATACAACAATTATGACAATATTTTATAGTAAAATAGCTAATGTTACTTGCTGTGGGATGTCCTGTATGCTGTAAAAATATGTTGCTATGATTGATTGATAAATAAAACACTGATTGGCCAGTAGCCAGGCAGAAGTATAGGCAGGACTAGCAGAGAGGAGAATTCGGGGAACAGAAAGACAAAAGAGGAGAGACGCCAGCCTGCTGTCCAGGGAGCAACATGTAATTGCAACAGGTAAAGTCACAGAACACGTGGTGACATATAGATTAACAGAAATGGGCTGAGTTAAGTGTAAGAGCTAGTCAGTTGTGAGCCTGAGCTAATCGCCCAACAGTAATTAATGTAAGTTTCTGAGTAATTATTTTATAAGTGGTTGCGGGGTCCGTGGTACTGGGCAGGACTAGAGAAAACTCCAGCTACAGTTACTAGTCTTGATGTTTAGTCATTATTAAGGAAAATTATGATTATGCAAATATAAGTACTACACTACCTTGACAATCGAAGCTAGTGGCTGAGAAAGCTACTGAGTGACTAACAGGAGGGTAGTGTATATAGTGTGGATACAAAGGACAAAATAATGACTCACATCTTAGCCAGAGTGTAGTGACACACAAGAGATCATCTTACAACTCACTACTGAGTATGGTTCAAAACACAACAAACATCTGGTCCTGGGATTTCCCATGTAATAATGTCAAATTGAGATTGGCTGTGGGTAAATGAAATGTAAAATCACAGTGTGGGGAGGATGATCCAGGGTTCTGACATTACTAACAAGAACTGAAGCTGAGATCTTGAGTTTTTATTTGTTTGTTTGTTTTTGTTTTGTTTTTTGTTTTTCGAGACAGGGTTTCTCTGTGTAGCTTTGCACCTTTCCTGGAACTCACTCTGTAGCCCAGGCTGGCCTCGAACTCACAGAGATCCACCTGGTGAGTCTGAAAGGCGTGCGCCACCACCGCCCAGTGAGTTTTTTTAAATATAAAGCTAAAATTTGTTGTCAGCAGATGATTAAAAAAAGAGTATACAAAAGTAAAAATAATTTTGTTACTAACTAGACAGTCATTTTATAGGATTATTTGACACAGTTCTTTCAAATCACATTCATAATAAAATCTCAGAGGAGTTTACTTTCACACTCAATCTAGAAACTATAATCTTGAAGAATGAGGAATATGCAAAGTGATTTCAAGAGTCTTATTTTTTCATGTAAGAACATAAATGAGCATGTAAGATAAAGACGGATGGGATAGGCTTTCAGAACTTTGCATCTGTCATAAGTGCCCAAACCAAGAAAAAACAAGACCTGCTGGGAGGTGATGACAGGCAGTGACTCGGAGAGGTGATGACTGTCCCTGTACCAAGTCACCAATAGGAGGAAGTCACTGAGTAAAGATGGAACGTTTGGACTTACAGAGTATTTCCAGTGCGAAAGCTGCGCCGACCGCTGTTCTCACCCTCATACACGCCTCATTCCTGAGAGGGCTTTTTTTTTCTTTCTGTTTGTACAAATGTTTTAACATGATTCTTAATCTATAGCGTGCATTTCAGGATAATGACTGGTTATACAAAGCGCTTCCTTTCTGTCTGAAACTAACATTCCCAAGTGGAGGATTAATACGCATCACAGCCGCACATGCATTAGAGGAAGGCAAAGCGAACAGACTCCATGCTCAAGATGTGGGTGCATCCAATTGAACATCATCCCATGACCACCCGCCATCTACCTTCCATTCCCAACACTCATGGCGTGCTTAAATTGTAGCAACTGGACAGACTCTCTGCGAACAGCGTTTATAAACAGGAAAACAGTTCATTTACGACTCTTACCTTCACTTTCTTTGCTCTGATTGTTAAAGAGCACCTGTAAAAAAAAAAAAATACAACTCTCTTAATCTTTCAAAATTGTGCTGATTTTATAAAAAGAAAAATCAAATTTGAAACAACAACAACAACAAAAAATTCAGATTGCAAAATAAGAACCAAATGGCCTCCCAAAAGAAGACTAAAAAGCCGACTGGAGCATTCCTCTTAAATTAATTTAGGGTCCACAAATCTCAGTATTATGAAGGTAATTAAAATACTTGTTCATAGGGGAGATGTATTTAGCTTATTTTTCTACAACTTGGAGTCAAGATTTGCATAATTCTGTTTGCCCCTTTCATAATTGAAAAGAAAATTGAATTCTAGTTCTGTTTACTAGTTCACTGCCCCATGTGGCCAAAAACCTGTCAGTACTAAATCCTGTTCGTTCTCTGCATCCCTCTCCAGTAGGCCCAGGAGCCAGCACTGATGACCCATCTAGCCCCGCCCCTTCTGAAATCTAATCCTTGAAGGCTTCTTTGCCTCCACTCTGTCCCCGCTGTGTTTTCTACCTCTCTAACTGTTCTTGATGAGTTCCTTTTTCCTTGTGTCTGTCTTGTGGGCTGATTTCATTTACTGTAATTTAAAACAATGTATTAATTTCATTTTATGTGTACAGGTCTCCCCTCCCCTGCATGTACATCTCTACCAAGTACAAGCAGTGTCCACAGAGGCCAGAGAGGGCGTCAGATCCCAGCAACTGCAGTTACAGATGGTTGTGAGCTAGCCACCATGTGGGTGCTGGGAACAAGCCCAGGTCCTCTGCAAGAGCAGCCAGTGCTCTTAACCACTGAGCCATCTCTGCAGCCCTGATTTCATTTGCTTTATGGAGTCTTTTCACATTCCATCTCTGGGCTTCCTCAACCATATCGTGAGATGGAATGTTAAGGAGTACATATGTTAATAATGATAATAATAGGTTTGACGCAAAAAAATGGAGAACCAAGTCAGATTGCTTGATTCCTAAATAAATCAGTTCAACCCAAGTGAATTAAGAATTGCCTGGAAAACCATAGTATTTGGCAAATATATGGGTAAGTATAATTTTTGTCCGAATCATTGGCTATTTCTTTTGAAGGCACAGAAATTTGTCTGGGTATGCTGACACAGGCTTGTAATCAGGCATTCTGGAGGTTGAAGCAGGAAGATCATGGGTTCAAGGCCAGCCTGAGCCACATGGCAAGTTTTTGCAGACTGGGTTACAAGAAACCTTAAAAAAATATAGAAAGAAAAGAAATTAAGGGTAGGAGGGGGGTGGAGCACGGATTATAAATTTTACAAACACATTTATATAGAAATGTACACATATTAAATATAAAGTGCTATGATGAGAAAAATACAACTTAAGACGGTCAAAATCAGTATCCTTAAAAAGACAAAACAAAACTGAAAAATAGTACTAAAGTTTAAATATGTGGAAGACATTTAAAACTGGTAACTGATGCAGTAACTACTGAAGATTGTTCTAAAAGGATGAATTTCTAATATACACGATGGCAGGAAGAGTAAATGTACACTATGTGAATTCCAAAGCCATCATGTGTGTGATAAGCATGAACTTCTGTTGTGACTGAGCAGCCTTTTAGCCAAGCGTATTGGGGAGTTCAGCTGCACCCCCTTGCAACAGGATTATCCCAGATGATTTTGTTGACTGTTTACACCTTTTCATGGAGGGTGGAGAGGGTCACAGGACCCTCACCAGAGTATCCAGCATCCTTACCCTCTGCTGTATGTGACTCTGCCATAATTTCACATCACCTAAGGGAGAGGCTAGAGTCTATAGTCTGGGGAAGAGGAGGGAAGGGGCACCACTTAGGAGGCTACGAGGAAACACTCATCTCTTCTGGGTAAAGGTTTCCCAGAGGCAGCCAGTGTGTGTGTGTGTGTGTGTGTGTGTGTGTGTGTGTGTGTGTGTGTGTGTCACCCACACCCCTGTTGATAACCCCTCACCTGCGCTCTGTAAGGAAGCCCTAATAAACTCATTGCTTCCTTTGGTTGAATCGTGTCTCAGTTTGTTACTGTGACCTTAGGAGGCGGGGTAGACATGGCTTGTGACTCCTCCTGGGGAGAAATTTAACAATAACTTCTCTATGTGTGTATCACCATATTCATAACACAATTTTCATTTCTCAGGCCTAGATTTCGGGAATTTGGGGAAGTGTTGCAGGGTGAAAGGGATCCCAAAGACGATCAGGGGTGACAGCAGCATGAGAGGGTAAGCGTATGTGACATTACTGGACATCTATTTAAAATTATTAAACGGGTGAATTTCATGTGTGTTTTATCACATTTTAAAAGACTCCTACAAAAAAAAAAAAGACCTCGCTGAACATGCAAAACCAACAGCCACACTTTATGCTAGTCTCCTGTTGCATCCTATTGCAGGTCCCCGACCTAGAAATCCAAATTACAGGCTAAAACTCCTTAGAACCGGAGTTAATAATCCATGAATATATATTCACTATGAGTAGCCAATAAAGCACTGATATGTCATGGGGGTACTTCGTCATATACCTTTGATAACCATGAAGTTGTAATCAGCCTGAGAAACATGAACAAAGCTACCTCTTGGAGCAGAGTATAGGGTAATGCCAGCTGTTTTTGGGGGCCACTAGAGTCAGGTGGTTTTCCGGTCTCTCCTTCCTGTCTCCTCTCTGCGGGTCAGGGAATTGCCCAGGAATGCTTTACCCATTAAACCAGGGCTTTTTCTAATTCAGTCTGATATGGTTTGATTTGGATTGCTGTGTTGGCGGAGAGGCTTATCTGGGTCCAAAAACAAAAACAAAAAACAAAAAACTTTTCATGGGTGATGGTTGGTTTGCTGTTTCCACAGACCACAAATGGTATGAAGCACATTTGGATGGCCTCATTTCCTGCTCGATTTACATGAATTTTGTGAAGGAATTGTAAGAGCCACCACTTTCCTTATGTGGTGAAATCTCCCAGAAAGTGTTTCAATTTGTAATGCCTAAAGCTACAGTAATTCAATTCAAACATGAAAAACAGTTTAAGTGTTTGCTTTGTGCTGGGGCTGGATTTAAAATTGCAATTGTTCTTAAGGTTAAATTTATCCTGATATGGAGTTACAGAGATGACCCAGCCGATAAGAGCACTGGCTGTTCTTGCAGAGGACCCAGATTTAGTCACCAGCTCCCACATGGCAGCTCATAACCATCTGTGACTCCATTTTCAGGAGATCTGATGCCCTCTTCTGGCCTCCATAGGCATTGGATACATGGGGTGCAGAGACATACATGCAGCCCAAACATTCAGATACATAAAATACATGAATATTTTAAAAAATCAAAATATAAATTTATCTTGATATGTATATCCACTGCTAAGTTAGAACAGAGAACAGCACCACAGGGAAAAAAGGAGATAAATTTTTATTGAGAGGCTCTGCCCCTCAGGGCACGTCATGCTCAACCAAGTCAATAAATACATTAACTACTGTAGCACTGGTCAAACTTGAAAGCCTCGTCAACACCTGCTGCTCCTGACAAACAAAGGACCCATTTGTCCCTGATGCCCTGGTATAAACCTTTAAAACCAAGCGCCCAGATACAATCCCAATGTAAATAAAATGTTGGGCAAACACATAAGCTATTTGACTCTTTGTGATTTCCGTTACCCAGAACCCACCTGCTGGTCTCAAACTCAATGGGTTGTATTCAGCAGTGACTCCAATTTAAATACTGCTGAACAACATCTCAGAGGTAACCAGTAGAAAAGGTTGATCACATATCACCACCACAAGGTTCATTTCCTTTGACAAATATAGGATATGTAAATATTACACACTGGCTTTGGCCCGAGTAAGCTAAGACTGACTGATCACGTTGTGGGTGAATTATATTTCAAATATATGGTTTGCATATTAGCTACCTAATAGATCATGTACAAATTGTACATGGTGGGGAAGAAAGCATTTCAAAGCGTTATAATCTGTAATTACAATATTAGTTTAAGAAGTCCTGCTTTAATAAGAGTTCCAACCAGGATATAGTTGATAAAGTAAATGTATATAGTATTCCTTATTAAATGTACTAAACTTTTATTATTGACCTTAAAGTAGAATTCAAAATATTTCAGGCAAAGCCCTGTGGAAAGGCTCTGCCGATCAATGGAGCTGTACTTTCCCAACATGAGTCTAGAACAGGCTGGAGAAATTTTTAGTTGGTGGGAGAGAAGAGGTGGGGTGTGTGGCAGATTTTCTCCAATAACTGTGCTATGAAAACAAGGTACAAGAACTCCACAAAAACGCAGAGGAAATACAGCACACACTTGAAATCTAGTCTTCATTTTTTCTTCCTGATTTCTTGTATATCTGATAACATGGGTAATGCTTGTTTTCATAGCTACAAAATATCTCAATAAACTTTAAATGAAAGACTTACATGGAAATCTAGTTTTGTGAAAGTGAGCATTTTCATTTTAACCCATCATGTATACATTTGTTTCTAAATACAAATTTTAGTCCATATATACTAGTGTGCAAATATCTGAAATACAAGTAGTAATACATAACTTCAGACATGTAATCTAATGCAAAAAAATCATTTTTACTTGTTTGCTGAGTCTAGTAATGACGCTATTTAATAAAACATGGCATTTTAATAAGTTTTCTCAACATCTGGTGCTAATAAAAAGGATTTTTATATTTTACAGCTAGCATTTAAGGGAAAAAAACATAACTGTAGTTTTATTATTTATCACAGACCACAGATGGTATTGACAGCATTTGGTAGGCTTCAATTTTTTTCCTTAGTTGATTAACATAAAGAAACTAGTTACTTCATGCACATGTTTTATAGAGGATTGAGGCCAATTCCCAGGAATGCGTAAATGAAGAAAGAGATGTTAAATAACAACATGATTTTTAAATAACAAAACTGATCCCAGTGTTTTCCTGGATCAAGTTTAATGAATAAAGTTCATTCTAAAACTAGGATCCTAGGAATTTTGCATCTGGATAAACACTTGAAGTAAGATTTCCAGGGCGCGGAACCCCAGGGAACTCCAAGAATGTCCATCTTGTGTGCAACTGTACGGTCTCCAGGCACATGTGGGCCAGTCCTCACTCAAGGCAGGGCTGACAGCTGGCCGCCAGCCGGGCCCCGGGGCCTGCGGGAGGCAGCCCTCACCTCACCAGGCTCTTTCCAACCGTGACCTGAGGACAGCCTGCCCTGTTTCTGTTTCCTCAGAGTTCTTGTCTCCCTCTCTCCGGATCCTGTGTTGAGTGTCTTCTCCCATATAGCATGTGATACCTGTTGTTTTCTGACTCTCATTTATCCCCAACCTACAACGCCTTTGCTTTCTTCTGGAAAATGTTGTGTCTGAAACATCAATATATATTCATATATATATATGTATATATATATACACACACATATATATGTGTATATATATATATATATATATATATATATATATATATATATATATATATTTCCGTATGGAACATTTGAAAAAATAATGGCTGGATGTGCAAGAGCATTTGGCAGGTGTACACTATGTAGTACACTGTGAGGCGATCCGCAAGACAAATGTGATCTCTACATGTAAGCAAAGGTGTAAATAGCTCAAATATCAAGCATTGACCCCTTTATTTAGCTTAGAAATCTTACCAAGAATACAGAAGTGTTTTGTGTTGAGGGCCAGGCTGAGGGAAGGCTGGAGCAGGGGAGAGCACACGGGCAGTTTCCCTGTGAGCCTTTGTGGCACTCAGACCCCTGTCCTCCAGGTGACAGCGGAGACAGTGACGGGTCTGTTTCCCTGACGGTATTAGTCAACAGGCTGAGAACCCATGACCCTGAAGCTGAAATTCTACAGACCTAACACTGCTGGACGGAGAGCTCACTGGTTAAGCACATTGGCTGCTTTTATTTATTTATTTAGTTTTGGTTTTGGTTTTTCGAGACAGGGTTTCTCTGTGTAGTTTTGGCGCCTGTCCTGGATCTCGCTCTGTAGACCGGGCTGGCCTTGGTGGCGCACACCTTTGATCCCAGCATTCGGGAGGCAGAGCCAGGCTGATCCCTGCTTGTATTTATTTATTTTATACATAATGTCTTTATTGATCCTTTGGGAATTTCACATCATGCACCCCAATTCCTCTCACCTCCCAGTCCCCCCCTATCCTCTCCTCACCCTGCAGTCCCCCCATGTCCTCTCCTCACCCTGCAGTGCCCCCCTATCCTCTCCTCACCCTGCAGTGCCCCCCTGTCCTCTCCTCACCCTGCAGTGCCCCCCTATCCTCTCCTCACCCTGCAGTGCCCCATCAAAAGAAAATTTAAAAGAGATCAAAACAAAACAAAACAAAGCAAGCAAATAAACAAGAACAAGAACAAAACACCCCCCCCACACACACACACCCAACTGCTTCATTCTCCATCTTTCCTGCCTCTCCCACACCTCTTCATTTGTCCCGGTGGCATTGGGAGCCATGGTGTGTCACACATTATATATATACCCCTTCGTATATACGCTTTTGTCCAATCAGCTTTACTAGCAAATATTCATTGCAAGGAGTCACTGGTCTGGTTCAGGGACTCTGGCTTCTGGCACACCATCATTATTAGATCCTCACTGAAACTCCTCTGGGATATCCCGTGGCCGCCCAGGATCATGGAGATCCTGTGGGTATCGTTCCACAGGACCAGTCCCTTCATGAGCTCCAGCAGGTCCTAGATGGGGTAGATGTTAGGGTGTGCCAACCCAAGGCTTGGCTGTGGGCCTGGGTGGTAGCTGAGCTGGTCACTCTGGGTCACTGGGGCCACCCGCCTCAAGTGATGGGGCAGAGCTAGCTTCCCTACATCCATGCCATCAGGGTCAGTTGTGGTAAGGGTTAGGGCTATCTCTCCCAAGTGTGGGGGCCAGATCTCCTGTGAGGGTGGGGCCAGCTCTCTTTCTGCAGTGTCCAGCGAGAGGCAGAACCAGCTTTCTCAGGGCCAGAGAAGGTCAGGAAGACTTAGTATGGCCCTCTGATCTCATCACACATGGTTCCTGTGGCCCCCTGAGATGACATGGGCCACAGACATCAACACAGACCCCAGCTGCAGTGGAACCACGGACCCAGACATAGCCCTCAGCAGCAGCTTGGCCTGGATAGCATCCTGGCTCTGGGTGGAAGCATTGTCCACTCAGATCAGGATGGCTCTGGCAGCACCATGGGACCCGGTCATCAACAAGGTCACAAGTTGCGGCCCCAACCCCGGGCTTCCCCGTGACCTTTGGTGGCAACACAGGACTCGGACTTCAAGAGAGACCCCAGTCGTGGTAGGATCATAGACCCAGACATGGCCCTCAGCACCAGCTGGGTCTGGATGTCACCATTGCCTCAGGTGGCAGTGCAGGTTGGCACGGCCCTGGCAGCAGCATGGCCCTTGGACACTAACATGGCCCCAGACCTCAGGTGTCTGCACAGCCTTGGATGGTAACAAGAGCCTTGGACATCAACACAGACCCTGGCTGCAGCAGGGCAATGGACCCAGACGTGGCCTTCAGCTGCAGCTCTGGCCCAGACTGAACCACGGCATTGGGCAGCCGCTCAGGTCACTCAGATCTGTATGGCCCCAGCTGCAGCATAGCCCTTGGGTGCCAACATGGTCCCAGGTGACTGATGAGACCCTGGGCAACCACATTGCCTTTGGTTGCAACAGGAGCCACAGAAGTCAACTCAGCTCCTGGCTGCGATAGGACCCATGGA
Organism: Peromyscus leucopus; assembly: GCF_004664715.2. Lineage (NCBI taxonomy): Eukaryota > Metazoa > Chordata > Mammalia > Rodentia > Cricetidae > Peromyscus > Peromyscus leucopus. Next base: position 35,371,252 of record NC_051082.1, read on the forward strand.
CCCAGGCATGACCCTCGGCAGCAGGACTGGCTGCTTTGGCAGAAGACCTGGGTTCAATTCCCAGGACCCATAAGGCAACTCACAACTGCCTGTAGCTCCAGTTCCAGGGGATCTGACACCCTCTTCTGGCCTCTATGAATACTTCGTGCATGTGGTGTGCAGACCTGCAGGAAACCATACACATAAAATAAAAGGTGCTTTTGAAAAGATGCTGCTTAGAGTTGCTGTAGGAAGTGTCTGCCCTTTGTAGACCGAGGCTGTGGTAACAGAGGGGGCCCCCAGTGGCAGGGAAGAGGTGTGCAAGCTTGTAGTGGGGGAAATTGAGAACACGGGTGACTCGGCAGCCACTTAACTTCAGCCAGGGCCCTGAGCTGTGCTGTGTGTGTCCCATCAGGAAAAGTTTGCTACTTTGGACCAAAGATGTAAGAAGTTAATTTGAGAGAAACTTGCTCGAGCCCAGTGTCAATGGAAGACAGAAGGGAAAACGTCTGCTACCCACAAAGCAAGAACATGGCTACCAGCCTACCACCACGGGCTGCGACACACGGCAGCCAATCACAGCGGCGGAGTTCGGACAAAAACAGGGGCGAGGAGGGCAGGCCCAGCTTTCAGCTGTGAACAGGACGCGACCTTCTCCAAGAGTAAGTGTCGCGACGGTGGAAAGCCGTGCCAGCGATCTCTGTTTGAGTCAGTACCAGGAGAGGGAGAGCGAAGCCGGAAGTAGTCCTGGAGACGGTCTACCAGGCGGGGTTGGGAGGAAGATCTGGGCAAGGCCGGGTACCGTTATTTGCTGGACACAGAAGTGAATCAAGATGAAGAACAGGGGGAGATGATGGATGACCAGGTCTCAAGACAAAGGCTCCTGATTCCATGAGCGTTTGCTATAAGTCTCTGCCCTCTGGGATGAGGATTGCAACCCGATCTTGTCAGTGAAATCTCACTCGTTGCTCATTTTTACACTTTGGGCTAATTCAGAACGTTTTTTGACATTTCCAAATAAGTAAAAATAAATGAATGAATGAATGAATGAATAAATAAATAAATAAATATAAAAATTAAAACTATTATGTGACACAAGAAAATCAAATAATACCCAATTTTCTCTTTAAAAAATTATATTACACTTTAATTTGGTGTGTGTTTTAAAAATATTGTATTGCCTTTTTTTTAGTGTGTGTGTGTGTGTGTGTGTGTGTGTGTATGCAAGGGCACGCTTACACCACAGCAAACATGTGGAAGTGAGAAGACAACTTTGGAGACCGGTTCTCTCCCTCCACCTTGTGGGTCCTGGGAGTCAAATGCAGGTCATCAGGCTTTGCGCCAAGCAGCTGTCAATTTCAATCTCATGGACAGAATTCACTGGGACACAGTCGTGATCACCTGTTTACACTGTGTTTGGCTCCTAAACTGTGTACCAGTCTCCCACAGCTGCCACAACAAAATCACAGCCTGGGTGGCTTAGACAACAGCTGGTGTTTCCTAAGGTGTGCTCTGTGGGCTTCATAGCAAGAGAGAGATTGAGGAGGAGAAGACTGGGGCGTGAATCTGACGACCTGAGAAAATCCAGAACAAAGCACAAAGAGGAAAGGGTTGAGCATAGGACGAACGAGCCATGGATAGGTCCGAGCAGCCTATCTATGTGATTGGAGTCTCCAAAAGAGTGAAGGAAACAGGAAAAATATTTGAAGAAATAATTACCAACTTTTTTTTCTAAATTCACAAAAATTCCAAGCCACTGAACAAGGATCTCTGAGATATCTATGCACAAAACAAACAAACAAACAAACAAAATCTGAAATTGCTCTGACATATCTACTAAGGAAAATACTTAGAAACAATTGTAAAAATATGAGAGCAGCCACTGCATCCAAGGGATCAAGATAAAGATAAAAAGAAGCAAAGGATTTCCAAGCCTTGGGCGAAGGAAGGGAAGCTGGTGATCAGCGTGACTCTCTGTGTTAGGATATGTGGAGATCTGCTGCATCCATTGAACTCCACACCCATGAAGTCCCTAGTTTTCCATTTCAGACTTCCTAGCTATTACCTTGGATACCTGCTTTATTTCTTCCACCCATCATGATCTGTGGCTCTCCACCGATGCTATTTTTTTTTTCTATTTTTGTATTCCTACCATACTTTATCCAAGATCAAGCTTCAAAAAACATGCACACCAGACAATATTGTGCTTTACTATGCGGCCATCTCTGATGGGTGCTTACTGCCTTGAGGATGGGCATTACAGGACCTAGCTTCTCTGATCTAACTTCACACTGCTTTCCTCGGTAGTCACTCCTCTGCATGCACACAGCCTACCTGAGGAACTGGCACACACCACGCTGTGGAACATTCCGGGTTGGATAAGGCAGACTATCTGCTGAGAATTGTGTGATCATGAATTATATTTCCATAAAGGAATATCAATGCACATCAGAGCCGGGCTCTGCAGTCTTTTGTAATCAGATTATCATCCACTGTCAGGAAAATGTGTTCGGCACTAAGCAAAGGATAAAATTGAACTGTAAAACACCCCTCTGCTCTAACAAGCCATGTATTTTCAGATCAGGCATGCATCTTAAACGCTGCACACAAGACACAAATACATTTACTCTTCATTTGTACTTTATTTTCTTGCTCAGCTTTAATGGATCTGCATACAAACATTATATAAAAATTTAAAGGCTGAGAAGTTAAATGAAAATCACCACATGAAAACAGCAAACATTTTAAAAACCAAGAGAGTAATCTAGAGAGGTGGCATAATTTTACATCATTAGTTGGTATTTCTAAATTGCTCTCAAGGCAGAAAATGTGAAATGAGTGTAAAGTAGCCCAGGTCAGAGGATGGCTACTTTGAAGTCTTTTAAAGCCTGAGACACAATTTTAAGACATGCAGAAGGGAAACACAGTTCCTGATGTGTGGTCTGTATCACAGAATACATGAAAGGAAATACTTCCCCATGGATACACTAGTGTGTGTTGGGTAGCAGATTCTTCTATGCTGCAAGATGGCACAAATAAAGGTATTCCTACCATACTTTGGTTCTAAGCCAGCCACAGATCATGATGGGTGGAAGAAATAAAGCAGGTATCCAAGGTAGTAGCTAGGAAGTCTGAAATGGAAAACTAGGGACTTCATGGATGTGGAGTTCAATGGATGAAGCGGATCTCCACATATTCTAACACAGACAGTCACGCTGGTCACCAGCTTCCCAGCAGGGAATTTGCTGCTGGGAGCTTGTCATTCAGTAGAGAACTGGATAGAACTGTATGAAGGGAGATTTCAAGTTAGGAGTCACTAAGCACAATAAAAAATTCTTCTCGGAGAAAAAGGAGGTGGGTCTGATCCTAAGATGGGATGCCTTAGGCTTGTACATGTAAGCTAAGACCCTAACAGCAATAGTGACAAACACTTGGAAATCGGTGAGTAAGGTGGGAGAGCCTACCACCCTGGCCCTTCAGATCTATGGCTTCTGCATGCGTGAGTTAGCCAATCAGATTGAAGATATTTAAAATTGCATCTGCACTGAATACATACAGGCCCCTTTTCATTAGTCCCTAAGCAATACAATATGGCAAGTGTGTACACTGTACTAGATATTATAATGGTCTTGGGGTGATTCAAAGTACATGGGGGATGTGAATAGGTTCTAAGCAAATACTACAGCATTTTATAGAAGACCCTTGAGTGTCTTCAGATTTGAGTATCCTAGAAAAATCTTGACAAGAATTCCTCACAGATATTCAGACACAACTGTATTTTAATCATCACGACAGTTCCAATACACAGATGTTATTATCAGTTCCACTTTATAGATGACATACATCTTTGACATTATGTTTGATCCATAGGTCTGAATTAGTAACATCTTTGGATTGCTGTTTGAGTGGACAATCGGTGAGATATTCACAGCCGACACACCTTTTGGGAAATCCTGATTAGTCATCCATCATACTTTTATTATTTAAACAGAGGTAGTGGCAAGTATGTCAGGAATCAGGCAAGTTAACATTGTCGTATCCCCTTTCTGTCAACTAATTGCAGTTAGGGATAATCTGTTCCTTCTGTGAGGATAACGTCCCAAGGTTTCACAGCTCCACTTTGAATCCCACATTTCCAGTTGCCTGAAAGGTTCTCCCAAGCTGATGCTTCCTCAGATATCCAGTTCAACATCCTGGATATCTGCATTCTTCCTTCTCTCCTCCTACCTGGCTTCATCTCTCATGTACCATATTTGTTGTTGGAGAAATCTGCACAGGAGCTCTTGGTGTTAAATATTTTATCCTTAGCATTGGCCTCTTACTGGTCTCTTCATCTGGTCAGTCCATTGGCATTTAATAGCAACTGCTATGATTGATTGTGCTTCCCCAAAGTTCATGTGATAGAAGCTAGATCCGTAAGACTGGGGGGATGGAGGGAAGGCTAAATGAGAGACATCTAGACTATGGATGCATCTCATAAATGATCAGTACTCCTGTTGTAGGGATGGGTTCATCATTTCAGGACTGGGAACCTCAAAAAAGAACAAGTTTACACCCTTGTCCTTGGTCCCTAGCCTTATACTGCAGGATTGCTGCAAGCTGCAAGAATATATTATAGAGATTCAGCTGTATATAATAAAACTATACCTAGAAAGGTCAAGGAATCTTTCTAGAGGGAAGCTGTATATCAGGGAATATTTGGTGTTATTGGTCTTTTAATATATCAGCTGTATTCTGCTATGAATATCTTGTGCACTCATATACTACTAGGCCACAATGGCAAATGGTATAAACTTCTCAGACCTCCTGCTGATCTGAACTAGGTAACACCCCTGCAGAGCCTAAAGACACAGGAGGACTGTAGATGTTTGTTTCTTGTGCAAATGAAGCTCAGACCTTCCTTCCCCAGACTGGCCAAACAGCATTTTGTAGCTGGAGTTTTCCCCAGTCCCACCCAGGCCTGCAGCCGCTCAGACCCAAATAAACACACAGACACTTGCATTACTTATAAACTGTATGGCTGTGGCAGGCTTCTTGCTAACTGTTCTTATATCTTAAATTAACCCATTTCTATTAATCGATAAGTTTGTCATGTGGCTTGTGGCTTACCGGTACTTTACATCTTATTTCTCATGGTAGCGGTGGCTGCAGTGTCTCCTGACTCAGCCTTCCACTTCCCAGAATTCTCCTCTCTGCTTATCCCACCTTTACTATACTTCCTGCTTGGCCACTGGCCAATCAGCATTTTATTTATCAACCAAATCAGAGCAACACACTCACAGCATACAGAGCGATTGATATGCAGAGCAACTGACTCAAAACAAAGGGTTTTTTGCATAACCAGATGCAGAGAAGTCAGGGTTGGGGGAGGGGAGGCAAAGGATTCCTGGTCTGGGCAGAGTCTCATGGCCAGAGAAGGAAGAACAGGGCACAGTTTTTGTGGAGAGTGGCTCAGCCCGAGGAGAAAAGCAGTGAGAAAAAGTTTTTACAGATTGTAGGTGGTCTTGCATCAAGTCAAGAGAGGAGGAGAGGAAGGAAAGATGGAGGATGAAGGAATGGAGGATGAGGATGAGGTCAAGAGCATAAGAGCTTTGTTATTACTAGGGCAATGAGGGGACAAAAAAAAGAAGGGACAGAGAGGAACTGAGTGTCAGAACAAAACTGAAGCTATGTAAATAGAATTTTGTTTTAGAGAAATAACGTGGACGGACAAAAGAGCCGAGTGTACTTAGATTCTTTTCCTTCAGATTACCTCATTGCCAGCCATAGTGTCTTTCCCAGGACTCTGGGGAAATCTTCTCAGGGCAAGTCCCTGGGAAAATTCTGATAGGGAATGATGAAGGGAACAGGCCCTCTGTCTTACACTAGGGGATGATGATGAAAGGGGCAGGTCTTCTGTGTTACACTAGGGGATGATGAAAGGGGCAGGCCCTCTGTCTTGTATTGTGGGACAGTGGAGTAAGCAGGCCCTTGTAAGGTACTGATAATGTGATCTTGAGAAATAAGTTTCTATTCATTAATAATGACCCAATTTCAAGTGTTCTGTTATAACATCACAAAACACAGCCCTCCAGCTGCTCCATGTGACTACCTTTCACCAGCTGGATGAGAACAGAGATGATAGCATCACTGCCGGGACCAGGCTCTTCTTCCTGCTCTGCTGATGGGATACAAAGCACTGCAGGAACCTACACAAGGGCAGGGTATTGGAAGAAAAGAACGTAAGCCCCTGAATGTCACAGAGCAGCAAGCTACCCAGAACACCAGCCTTGAACTGTTGCAGGTGAGGCACTATTTATTTGGACAATAATCTGTTTCTCACTGCAGGCTTAGCCCAGCAGCCATTGTACTAGGTATGCTCTATGAATTACCTCATTTAATCTCTACAATAGAGAAGGTATTACTACTGTTTGTAGCAAACAAACAAACAAACAAAAAACCTTCCGACCACTTTGAGTGATGCTTTCAAGATTTTTGGCTCACTGGGTTGCTGAAAGTTGAATTCATGTGGAATCTCTCTTATTCTGAGTATTGACAGAAAAAAAATTACAAAATGAAAAGAGCTGATGCTCCATTCAATGGCTATTTATGGACTAGTGTTTCTATACATTCTCACAGCTAAGAGTCCTGAGAGGGAGACAGTGGCAAAAGAACATGAGAGCAGAAGGGGCAGGATGTTTAATAAGTAGATAGTTGCTCACAACAGTTCTGTGAGGCAGACAAGCATGCACTCTCATCCTGTTTTATTTGAGAGGAAATTGAGAGACTGGACTTGAGATTGTTAGCATCCAGACAGTGGTTTAGCAACAGTCACCCCACCTCTGACTGCAGAGTGTCTGTTATTCCAGGGTGGGGATGAGGTGAGAAGATGCTCATGAGGAATGAGCTTCACTGTGTAGAAGGTCACTGCTGGGAAGATCTTAAAACACAAATAAGATGTTGTAACACAAATTGCTAATTGGTCTTATTAATAAAAAACCTGGAGCCATATATTGGGGTGAAAGCCGAAAGATCAGAGGAATAGAACAAGTCAGCCACAAGTTCTTACCACCAGGAAATCCTTAGTCCAAGAGAAAGCTACTTCCTGTATACTCACGCCTATATATCCTTTCTTTGCCCAGCCATCTTACTTCCTCTCTCTGCTCAGCTATATCACTTCCTCTTTTGCCCAGCTCTTTCACTTCCTGTCTGTCTGTAGAGACCTCCAGACCTTTATGGTTAACTAGTGCTGGCATTAAAGGTGTGTGCCACCACACCTGATTCTGTTCCCAGTGTGGCCTTGAACTCACAGAGATCTGGATGAATCTCTGCCTCCCGAATGCTAGGATTAAGAGTGTGTGCTACCACTGCCTGACCTCTATGTTTAATATAGTGGCTGGCTTTTTCCTCTGATCCCCAGACAAGCTTTATTTGTTAGAGCACAAATAAAATATCACCACAAGATGTTCAGCAAAGAGTGTGAATCCCCTCTCCCTGTATTCACAGGGTAGGAAGGTCTGCTTGCAGAGCTGAACTGCAAAGGTCTTTGTGAATGACATCCAACCAAACTGACCAGCCAGAGAACAGAACCCTATCCATGCAAACACTACCGCAGGGGTTCATTCATAACAGCTCATTCTTAGCTTTGAAGCATACAGATGCATTTAAATAAACTCAGAATTCATTTTTATTTACCAGATTCACAATGCAAGCTCTATTTTCCCAAATGGGAGGAATGAATAATACTCCCTCAGAGGGCTCTTTCCAGACTAAAGTATAACACATGCATGGCTGGGCTTCAGGAGCAATTGATTACCCAAGTGCTACATTCACAGTTCACTCACATTAGCTCCCTGGTTTGTTTGTTTGTTTGTTTGTTTGTTTGTTTGCTCCTTGGGAGGAGAGGGTCACATGACCAATTGATTTTTATACCTATCCACAATACAGGCAAATATATTTACTTTTTAAAAATAGCATAACAAATGACCTTCCTGAGAAATGCTCAAGGGTCTCTTTGAAATGGACACACATCTTCGTGGCATTAAAAGGCCAAATTACACTACAGGCACTTCCAAACCAAATTTACTGTGTTTCTGATAGCTGAAACAGGAAACGAAGAGAAATATAAAAGGAACACTCTTTCATTATAAATGCTTTATATAAAGCCAATTATCCAGGGGTAGTTACAGTAATGATGTTTATGCATTCATGTCTAAAATAAAACCTGGCAAGTAAAATTACATAACATACTCTCCTTGTGTTTAATCAAATTACAGAATAAAGGATGGTGCCTTTATTCCCTATGTATAATCTCTGCAGTACCAACCAATCCTCCACACCTATAGCTAATGCCTACGTCTGGGCTGCCATTGCAGATTTCTCAATCATTAGCATAGCCCTGGAATATAGTGGAATTCAGTAAGCAGTGGCTGAATAACTGAAGGAACGAATACGTACAAAAGTCTTAGGAATGGTTTTCCTTCCAATCCGCTCTTCACAATGCAGTCAGAGTGACACAGTCTGAAACCGACAAGTTCTTGTCCATAATCCCCCAGTGCACACTGGCGTCCTTGGACTCCTCCCCTCCTGTACCCCTCCCCCTTGACCCACCCCGGTGGCTCTCCATACCAATGGCGCTCGAGCCATCCTCTTGGGATCGCATCTTCCAGTTGGTTACCCTGTTTCCTCTTTCCAGAATCTCCTTCATCATCTCGCCCTCCTTTGTCATGGATGTTATGCCTTCTCACTAATTTAAATTTCTTATTTTTATTTGCGTGCGTGCGTGCCTTTGGGTGTGGGTACCCGTGGAGGTCAGAAGAGGTTTTAGATCACTCAGAGCTGCAACCACAAGCAGTTGTGAGGCACCCGATGAAGGTTCTGGGAGCTGAACTCTGGTCCTTTGGAAGAGCAGCGAGAGTTCTTAAGCCCCGGGCTGTCTCTCCAGCCCCTCCGTCTAATTTGAGGAGCTTTCTTTGACTAGTCCAGGTAAAGAGTTTTGTGAGCCTGCCTCAAAGCTTGTTTACATCGTCGGCATGCCTTCATACAAGCTCAGCATAGCCACGTGATCAGCATGTAGCTAAATAAATGGAACGTTAACCTCCCGTCCCCAGTAAGTTCCGTCCCTAGTAAGTTCGGTCATGTTTCTACCTCACCTCTCACACTCCCTGAATAAGAAGGGAGCTCCTTGGAGAAACGGACATGGACAGGCATGGACAGACAAGGTTGAGAAAGTCTGATCATGACTGAGAGCTAGAAGGAAGCTATCAACAATTAACCAGATTCTCAGCAAAAGTAGGTGCCGACTTCCAGAGGCTTTCACTGGTCAAAGGGGAGAAAGTTTGAGGAAAACGGTATTTTGTGTTTAGATGCATGGGATCCTAGTAACACCAAAAACTTGCCACACTTAAATCACCAGAGCACACTGGCGGTCAAAAATTCATTATTCTGACAAATTTTAAATAAAACAAATAATGGTTAATTTTGCCTTTTCTAAACGAATTGCCCCAAACAAATCTAAACATAAAGGAGAAGCTGTCATTTACTTTTTTCTTTGCTGTGAGAGAATACATGGCAGAAAAACAGAGAAGTAGAATCCATAAAGGGAGTGGTGTGACCAAATCTAATGTTTGCGATTTATTTAGATTCTGATTTAAACAGGCAAAATACATGACCTGGAAATAAGATCATTACTTGCTATTAAAAATTACTGATGGCTTTGGGTATAATTATATTATGATTGGGCTTTCAAAGTCCTTATCTTTTAGGAATAAATGCAAGCACTGTGTTGAATCAGCCCAGTGCCTGGAACTTGCTTCACACGGTGAGAGGAGGGAGGGAATGTGGGTGGGAATAGAGATGAAGTGAGGTTGGCAGGGCTCAGCAGCAGCAGCAGGAGCAGCAGCAGCAGCAGGAGCATCAGGAGCAGCAGGAGCAGCAGCAGCAGCAGCAGGAGCAGCAGCAGCAGCAGGAGCAGCAGCAGCAGGAGCAGCAGCAGCAGGAGCAGCAGCAGCAGGAGCAGGAGCAGCAGCAGCAGGAGGAGCAGCAGCAGCAGCAGGAGCAGCAGCAGGAGCAGCAGCAGCAGGAGCAGCAGCAGCAGGAGGAGCAGCAGCAGCAGCAGGAGCAGCAGCAGGAGCAGCAGCAGCAGCAGCAACAGGAGCAGGAGCAGCAGGAGCAGGAGCAGCAGCAGCAGCAGGAGCAGCAGCAGGAGCAGCAGGAGCAGCAGGAGCAGGAGCAGCAGCAGCAGCAGGAGCAGGAGCAGGAGCAGCAGCAGCAGGAGCAGCAGGAGCAGGAGCAGCAGCAGCAGGAGCAGCAGCAGCAGGAGGAGCAGCAGCAGCAGCAGGAGCAGCAGCAGCAGCAGGAGCAGGAGCAGGAGCAGCAGCAGCAGCAGCAGGAGCAGGAGCAGCAGCAGCAGCAGGAGCAGGAGCAGGAGCAGCAGCAGCAGCAGCAGGAGCAGCAGCAGAGCAGCAGGAGCAGGAGCAGCGAGCAGCAGCAGCAGCAGCAGGAGCAGCAGGAGCAGGAGCAGCAGCAGCAGCAGCAGCAGCAGCAGCAGCAGCAGCGAGGAAGCCAGGGATGAAGCTCCCTGCTCCTCTTCTACCGCAGCTTGAACACATCTCAGAATTTTGACAATGAGAAGGTTAAAGGCAACTACTTACAAACTTGTTTTTCTTTTTTTTAATAGAACTTATTTATTCTATGGGTTTTTCACATCATGTATCTTGATCCCATTCATTCCCCATCCTTTTCCATCTGCCCTCTGCCCTTGTACCCTCCCCCCAATAAAACAACATTCAAGAGAAAAAATGAAGAAAGTAAATGAGATAAACAAACAAACAAACAAACAAATAAATAAAAACTGGGAAGGAATTGAAAATCTCATCATGGAAGCTGCAGTGTGACCCAACAAGTCACGCTGTACACCCCTTGGTCCACACATCTTTACTCGCAAGTGTTCATTACAAGGAGTCATGGGTCTGGGTCGAGGCCTCTGGTCTCCACTACACATTTGCTGCTGGGCCTCCACTAGGACTCTTCCTGGACATCCTGCTGGCGCCCTGTGCCATGGAGATCGTGTAGCTTTGGGTCTGTAGGTCAGGTCCCTTCATGTGCTCCAGCAGATTGTATATGAGGTGGATGTTGGGGCGGGCCAAGTCATCACCCTAGGTCTGACTCTGGGCAGCTGTTAGGTTGGTCTGCTAGATGGAAAATAGGAGAGCTGTCCCGCGCTCATGATTTCGGGGGTGGCTCACCCACACCTCTGTTAACAGGGTTGGGTCTGTTGTGATGCCCTGGAGGGGTGCAGGGCCTGCTTTCCCTGGTCTGCTTTCCTGAGTGTTGCAGTACAAGCTCGTTTTCATAGCTGGAAGCACTATTCAGTAGTTCTCCCTTACTGGTGCTTTCTGTAAATTCCACGTAGTCTGAAAATATTAAATAGAAAAATTCTAAAAATAAATATTCTGAAGTTTCAAATTGTGTCCATTCTTAGTAGCAGCATGATGGGATCTCACAAGTCCCTCTCCATCCTGCCCAGGATGTCATTCACCTTTCTGGAATGGACTGCCCGTGCCACAGCCATCTCCGCCATTAACTCTGCTGGTATAGGAATGCTCATGCTCAAATCACCTTTGATTTACTCACAAATGGCCCTCAAGGGCCAGACTAATGATGCCGGCCATTTTTCACATTATGGTGTTATACTTTATTAGTATTTGTTTCTATTAATCTCACACCATGCCTAATTTATAAATTCAACTTCATCATAGGTACAGATGTACAGGAAACTCAAGGCTTATACAAAATGGATGCTATTTGCTCCTTTGGTCCCTACTGGAGGTCTGGGAACTTACTCCAATAGAAGAGGTGTACGCAAGTCTCCCTTTGCCTGATTAGGGGATCACAACTTCCTGTAACTCCAGTTCCGGTATATCTGATACCCTCTTCTGGCCTCTGTGGGTACTGCACTCATGTGGTGCACATATTCTCAGGCAGGCTCTCTCACACACATAAAGAATAAATAAACAAATCTTTGAAGAATTTCACCTGAATGCACAGAAGATTGGCAAATTATTTTACTTACTATCATGTCATATTTCTGTAAGAAAAAAGCCTGGTGACAGACCAGAATTTCTGCACTTTGCAGGAGGCAAAGTTCATGCTTGTGTTACATAGTGAGTTTAAGGCCAGTCTGAGCTACATAATTAAACCTCAAGTCACAAAACCAAGGGCCAAGAGGGTAGCTCAATGGTACCATGCAAAAAACGAAAGGCCTTGGGCTCCTTCCCAGCATTGCTTAAGAACAAAGAAGGAGATCCTTAGTTTTTTGTATTTTCTTTCACTGACATAGCTCTGAATGTTACAAATTATTGATAGTTACAAAATTGATGAAAATTTAGAAATATATATTATAAGTATTGATAAACAGTTTAAAAAGATGAAAGAAAACTTTAACATTTAATATATTGTGTAAGATAAGTTTATGGAGCCTTGCCTGATGGAAGCTTGCATTTTTTTTTTTTTGTTGTTGTTTTTGTTTTTTGTTTTTTCCAGACAGG